>NC_067399.1:155404533-155708170 GCF_016432865.1 Antechinus flavipes | reverse complement strand
TCTGTGGGGAAGAGACATTTCTCAGCAGATAGGATTACAATTAAGCACTTCGGCTTTTTAGGTAGGGCTGCTGTTGAAGGCCTGCCTGCACTCTCACCGGTTCCTATTCAGTGGAAAACTGATACACCAGTGTGGGTAGAACAGTAGCCCTTAACAAGCAATAAAATTCAGGCCTTAGTATAGTACAAGAGCAACTTGACCAAGGACACTTACAACCTTCTCTAAGTCCTTGGGATTCTCCAGTATTTGTTGTAAAAAAGATATCTGGAAAATGGAGGATGTTGACTGATTTAAGAACAAATGGAAACTATGGGAACTCTTCAGCCTGGACTTCCATCTCCTACTCAATTGCCTAGAGAATGGCCTCTTTGGGTTATAGACATTAAGGATTGTTTCTATTCTGTCCCTCTAGATAAGGAGGATATGAAAAGATTTGCCTTTTCAGTTCCCAGTGTTAATTTAGCTGAGCCTTATAAAAGATATGAATGGACAGTTTTGCCACAAGGAATGAAAAATAGCCCTACTATGTGCCAAATGTATGTTGCTGCTGCTCTTACTCCAGTAAGAAAAGCATTTCCAAAACTAATATCTTTACATTATATGGATGATATTTTGGGATATGCACCTGAGGAACAAATGTTAGAAGCATGTCTACAAAAGACCATAGAAACACTAAGAAACTACAAATTGCATATAGGTACAGAAAAAATTCAAAGGCATGCTCCTTTTCAATATTTAGGATATGAAGTATATCATAAGGTGCTTACAGTACAAAAGCTTTCTTTAAGAATAGAGAAGTTGGATACCTTAAATGATTTCTAAAAATTAATAGGAGATATCCAAGGCATACATCCAGTGTTAGGCTTAACTACCAATCAATTGCCACCTCTATATGACCTTTTAAGGGGAGACACTGCTTTAAATTCACCATGCCAGCTTACAAAAGAAGCCCAAGGGGCTTTGAGAGAAATGGTTTTATCCAAATTGAAAGAATAACTCAAAAACCCTTGGAAATATCAGCTTTTGCTACAAAAGAGGCACCCACAGCAGTCCTTCATCAAGAAGACAGTGTGATAGAGTGGGTGAAGCTCCCAGAACAACCAGAACAAAGCCTTACTCCTTACCCAGTGCTTGTGGTTAGAATTTTATTGAAGGCTATTAAGCAAGCAGTACAATTATCTGGCATAAGACCTGAAAAAAATATACACATTTTATACTAATACACAAATGAATGTATGTTACGAGACCATCCCAGAATGGCAAATTTTATTGGCCATGGCTCCAAATTTTACATATGGGTCTCCATTAAAGATAACCCAGCTATTACACAATTGGCAATGGGTTTTTGAAGAAAAGGTTTCTAAGGTTTCTCTTAAAGGACAAACTATCTTTACAGATGCATCCAAACACAATATTTGTGCTGTATACTCCCATGACTTAACTATAAAAAGAGTAGTCAGAACTCCTTTTCAGTCCACTCAGCAAAATGAATTATATGCAACCATGCTAGCACTTACTTGTTTTCCAGGAGATATAAATATAATATCTGATCCAGCCTATTCAGTAGGTGTAGTACAAAGAATTGCCACAGAGCAAATAAAATTTGCAGCTTCTAATATTTATCAGCTCTTTAAGGAACTTCAAGAGCAAGTGAGAAAGCATCCAGGTAAGATTTATATCTTGCATGTCCACTCACATAGCGGACTTCCAAGTCCTATTTTTGATGAAAATTCAAAGGCAGATAGCCTTTTAACTATGTTAGCCAGTAGTCCTTTATTTCAGTTAGCCCAAGAATCTTATTCCAAATATCATCAGCCTGCTTGAGCTTTACGTTTACAATTTGGGATAACAAAAGAGGAAGCTAGGAGCATAGTAAAAAGCTGTACAGCTTGCCTTCCTTTCCACGCTCCTATCCTCCTTCCAGGGAAAAACCCTCATGGTTTAAGACCCAATGAAATCTGGCAAATGGATGTGACCCATTATAAATCTTTTGGTCATCTGTCTTTTGTCCATATTGTAGTAGATACCTTTTCAGGATTCACTTTTGCAATACCAACAGCAAAAGAGACAGCCCGAGTGGTCACTGAATTCCTTATCCAAGCATTTGCAATTATGGGTGTGCCACAAGCAATAAAAACAGATAATGAACCTGCATATACTTTTAAACATTTTGCACACTTTTGTGCACAGTATAAGATTTTATACACTACTGGCATACCCTTTAATCCTCAAGGACAGGCAATAGTAGAAAGGAGAAACAGAGACAAGATACTCCTCCAAAAACAAAAGAAAGGGAGAGCCATGGGTAACCCAGGAGAACTTCTCAATTTAGTTCTCTATACCATTAATTTTTAAAATTTTTGATAAAGATGCAGTGGCTCCAGCAGACAGGTTTTATAACCCACCAGAAGGACGATGTCCAGTGCGAGTAGCTCCACTATCTTTAGTGATGTGGAGAGATCCAGAAAGTGGTGAGTGGAAGGGACCAGATAGGTTAACTGCTTGGGGAAGAGAGTTTGCTTGTATTTCTACAGATGGAGAAGGAATTATATGGGTGCCAATGAGTCATATATGCTTTGCCCATCAGAAAGAGACAGAAAAAGAGAAAAACATTGAAATAAAGGATAAGACCTAAGAACAAAATCTGCAGGAATCATTGGATCCCCTAACACAAGATGAGGCTGTTGCAAGACTTGAAAACCAGCAGGAATTATTGGATTCCTTGAGATGAAAAATTGTTAATGAGACTATTGCAGGACTTCAAAACTTGCAGGAATTATTGTATTCCTGGCACATGAACTAATGGATAATAGATTTGTTTTAGACTATTTCTAGGACTTATGGATATGTATAATTATTCCTCATGTTGATTCATGTTATTTGTTACATCACTACTAGCCTGTGTTTTATTGCTATGTGCTTATGCGATTTATGTAATTATGTGTAATACCTCCCATATTGATGGATTTAGTAAACCTGTTTCAAATGAGCCCTTTCAGAAACCCGCTAATCTGCTTTGATTTCCCATTTCCCTTGGTGTTTTCATCTCCCTTCCTGATATGTCAGGGAGGGTGTGATCACCTCCTTTTTATGATATTTTCACTCCTTTTTTGAGCAGTCAGGGAAGGCATGATCACCTTCTTTCGGGGGGTTCTCACCTCCTTTAGAAGTCAGGGAGGTCATGACCACCTATGTTCTAAATCAAAAGACAGCGGGAGACAAATGTATTATTCTTCTTTAAAATATAAGGTTCTCTGGGAGCAGGTTTCTTGGGGGGCTTCTGGAGGCAGCCTTAGTTTCAATTCAGTGTAATCACCCCAAATGCAGCCAGCAGTTAAAGTCCAAATCCTTTATTGTCTCTTCCAAAATCTTATCTCCTTCACTTGGGGCTCGGCTAGTTTTCTGGAAGTCTTCCGGGTCTTGGTTTCAGTGTTTTCCACAGGATAGCCTGCCACCACTTCTCTGCCCAACTGCTGTCTCTGGCTTGTGAATCTCCTCAACTGAATCCTGGCTTGTGAATCTCCCAGAGTCAGTCCTGGTTGGGGCTCCTAGCTTATATATGCTCTCTTAAAGGTGTGAATCTTGTGGAACAGTAATAAATACTAAGTACACCTAGAGAACTGTTAAGCATCCTGCTAAACAACTATTGTCTCTATCAATTCCACTGACTTAGCACCTTGTAAGAATTCTAACAGGTTTCTGGCTATATCTATAAGCAGGGGCCATGTTTTATAATTTCATTTTATACCCTCAAAATGTCTGCTACTTAAGTACCTAGTATAATATTAAATACAGAATAGTTGCTTTTTAAAAGTGCTTTTTTATGAAAAAGATTGATTTATGAAGATGTCTTACCAAATCATACATACATGTGCTTTTAGTTTGTGATTCTAACTACAGATAATCATTGTTTTGTACTTCTCTTGGCAAACATTAAATGCCTCTACAAAATCATGACATTGCAAAAAGACCTTTTATTGATATTATTCTCAAGTGATGTAGAGCATAGAATTTAAAAAGCCCTTTGGCATAGTCATGTAACCTCAAACAAATGATTTATTCTCAATTTGCCTCAGTTTTCTTCTACAGAAAATGATGCTAATAATGGCACCTATTTCTCAGGGTTGTGAGGATAAAACAAGTTAATATATGTAAAGCACTTTGCCAACTTTAAGCACTATATAAATGCTAGCTATTTTTATTATGATATAGGCAGAAAAATAAAACTATTGTCATATAAATATGTGTTAAATTAAAATTGGGATACTATAGTACAGTCTAGGGGGGAAAACATCATGTTCTCTCATCTTCCCCATCCCCTGCCTCTCTGTCTCTGTCTCTCTGTCACTGTCTCTCTCTCTCTGTGTCTCTCTGTCTCTCTCTTTCCCTGTCTCTCTTTCTATCTCTGTGTGTGTCTCTGCTATCTCTGTCTTTGTCTCTCTGTATCTTTGTATATCTCTCTGTGTATCTCTCTGTCTCTGTCTCTGTCACTTTGTCTCTATGTTTCTCTGTGTTTCTCTCTCTCTGTGTCTTTCTGTCTCTGTCTTTATGTCTCTCCCACTGTTACAAATGATAATTTTTGAGGGAAACAATGCTAGATAAAAGAAATACTTTGTACTCAAAATGACCCTCTGTCCAAAATTGGGCACTTGTGCTCAAATTATTCCCCATCCTCACCACAGTCATTTTTCAAATGCTATATCATGTCATCTTTGCTATACTCATTACCCTGTTTTTCTTGCTACTCTTCTAGGTGAAAGGAGATCCTAGAAATTTATAAAACTTTTCTCTTACAGAAGGGTGCTATTTGGGGTATCATAGCATTGTCTCAGAAGAAATGATTTCCCAAAGCAGGCACTCATAAAACTAACTGTATTAGAAAGGGCAGATGTCTCACCACAGGTATACCACTCTTCCTTTGGAATGCTCTTCAATGGGGTTCTCTTCTCCCTGTGGTAGCAAGATTTTCTTCCTTATATTCCTATAGTCTTAAATCCTTCTGTTCTGCCTCCCCCATTCTCTTACAATCTCCACAATCTTTGTTGTTGAATAACAATAAAATTTGTAATCCTTTCTCTGTTTTCCTCTAGTTTTTGGATATTCCTGTCCCTTCCCAGTTTTTTATGAAAACTCCCACTCCACAATTCTGCCCCAAGAGATCTTAACTCACCTATAATAGAGATCATATTACCTTGATTATCAAGTGTCAATTTCTCTATTTCACATTCAGTCTTTAGAAATCTTGCTTTAACCTATCTTTTCAGACTTAAGTGATGTGGTACAAAATACTTAACTTTTGCCGTTTTTATTTTTTTTAACCCGCTTCCATTCATGATAATTTAAGTTCTTCTTTAATCTGATACTCTTGGGTCTTTTAAAATGCTTTGATAATCCCTCTTTGTTCTTTTGTCTCATATTTTTAAAATTCACTAAATATGAAGTAATTGCTTTAATTACTTATTCTTTAATAATTGTATTTATTCATTTTGTTTCTACAAGACAATATAAGATAAACATTTATTAATCACCTACTATGTACCAGGTACTATGCTAAATGCTGAGCATAAAATAAGAAAAAAAAAGCCAAATAGTCCTTGCCCTCTAGGAGCTTACAATCTTATGGAGGAGTTCAGTACAATTAAAGAAGCAAAAAAGGGGCAAGATTAGATGATGAGTGTCAAAGGGTACCTGAAGAGGGAGGAAAGAGTTTTTCAGTTACTCATTTAGACTTCCAGTAAGAGAGGTAGAAGCAACTGAAGGTGCCGATGAGGTATGAGTAACAAAATTCAAGCAATCTTCATGTTGATGTTTCTTTTTGAATTTATGTTACTATTGTTTGAAAGTACTTAGGAGTAAGATATCCTCTTCACTTCTGTCAAGCTTCCTCATTCTCCCAGAAATGTCCAAAATTTTCAATTTCCATTATTTTTTTCTCTGTGTAGAAAACAAAATTTTCTATATACTTGAATGTCAGTGTCAATCAGCTCTTCTATGCATTATGCATTTATGCTTACATTAGATTTATAACTAGAGAAAATATAACTAAAATATATTCAAAAATCCCATCCCTAAGTTTCTATCTACCTATGTCTCTGTCTATCATCTATCTATCTATCTATCTATCTATCTATCTATCTATCTACATCTATCTTTCTATCATCCATTTATCTATTAATGGATTTTCTTCTTTATATATAAGACTCTAGTTTGCAGGATATGTCATAAGCTACTTTGCTTATAATACTATTTCTTCTACCTTCTGAAATTCTGCAAAGTAATTTTGTGTTATTCAGATTTTCTTCTTTTCAATATTTAAAGGTTTTTATCTTAGATATTTGCAAAATATGTTCTTATTTATTGAATTTGTTGAATTTAATTTGTTTATTGAATTGAAATTGTTATCTGTAACTACTATATGCGTTGGTGTTTGAGTTTTGTGTGTTTGGTGTGCGTGTGTGTGTGTGTATGTACACATGCCTACATGGTATAACAATTATCTATGCCTTTGATCAATGTTTTGTTGGGTATATTTATAATTTCTTGTCATATTTTCATATTATTTCTTGTATTTCCATAGTCAGCATTTTAATATTTAAACTTTTGAGTTATTCTTGGAAATCTATGAACCTTATTTTCTTCAGGATTAGTTACTTTGACTTACATAGAATTTATATGTTTTGACACTGTTGTATTTAGATTTTCTTATGTTGACTTTTACTCAGTTTTAGTATTTTTTTCATTTCAAATCTGCTAATCCATTTCACTTTTTCAAAAAAAATTTATAGTATGTATTCATTTATTCATAAGCAATTGTTTTTGAATTCTTAACAGTTCTTATTTCTGACCTATATTCATTCCTAATTTCTCCTTTTCTGGATTTTCTCTTTTACAACTCTAGAATTTCTTATTCTTATTTCATTCTCTATAAAGAAGGTACAATATTCTTTTTCCTCTTTGAAATTTTTGCTTCACTTTCCTTCATACTATATAGCATTTGCTGCAGTATATAATGTTCTCTTGGTGATATCTCAAAATTTTTCCTTTGGATTTCAGGACCTCCTCTGTTGATTTATATACTGGGAGTGAGGTGAGTTTGGTAAAGCTTTTTCTTTTGATATTTCTAACATTCTCTACTTTTTTTTTAAAGAAAAAAACTTCTGACATTTATTTTCTGGCGTCTGGCAAGCAGACTCCTGGATCTAAGCTGAAATGTTCCCATAGTTTCCTGTTTGGGAGAATTGAATTTGCTGACCTGTATCTCTCCTCTAAGTGCCTTCTGAGAAGAAGGACACAGAAATGGCTCCAGTTGAGTATTCTTTTTATTTCAGTTCTAACACAGCCATCCATGTTAGCACCTCTCCTGATTCCTCCCTCTACTCTTTTCTTTTTCTTCACATATCTGAGAAGAGTAAACAGCTTATGTATGTTACAACGTATTAGGGATTTAGAGGAAGAGTTATTGAAGCAGTGTGGGCTTACTCATCCTCTTGCTGTAAGAGGTCAGAAGGCTAATAGATGGGGAGTATTGAAAAAGTCTACTAAGCACACTATTAAGAGTTCTATGGTGGTAATTTAAAAATAATTTTAGTTTATTGGAGAATCCATTCAATTGTATGGGCTTAGTAGGAATTACATCTAAAACAATTCTTTTTTATGTAAGTGTTGGGGTTGGGGAGTGTTGAGAAAGGACTAATCCAGCATCTTACCAATTGTATCATTTACTTAGATTTTTGACAAAGAAATTAGTAAAGTACAACATTGAATTTTGTAATAAGGATGTACAAATGTGGATATGTTAGTTCATTTGGGTGGGTTCAGATTCAAAGAGTAAAAATAACTTCTATCTATGTTCTTAGCACATAATAGAGTATTGCATAAAAGTACTTCAAAACTTTATGATTAATTGAACTAAGAAGTTCTCTAATGGAATGTTCCAGGTATCTGAATTCGTTTTCTTGTTTCATATTTTTATTAATGACTTAGAATACTTATCAAATTTCTACATTACAGAAATGTTGATGAAAAAGTAAAAATGTTAAGGAAATCATGATACAAAAAATATAGCATACTACTGAAACTTACAAAATGGAATTCTATAGGGATAATCATGAAACCTTACAAAGGGCAGCATTGCACAGTGGGTAGAGAGCTGATTTAGAATTCAGAAAGACCTGGGTTGAAGACCTGCCTTTGCCACAAGCCAGGGCTTTGTAATTCCAGGTGGATTAAGTAATCTCTCAGAACTCTAATTTACTCTCTAAAACTCTATACACAAAGAAGTATTGCTGATCTTCATTGTTAGAAGTATATAGAGATATATATAGAGAGACAGTATATATAGAAGAATATAGAGATTCCCTATATTGATAATAACATGGGCCTGGTCCCTCTCCTCCCCCCAAAAAAAGTTTTACACTTGATTCCAAAAATTAATCTTTAGGAGTGGTATGGCTAGACAACTTTTCTTCTGAAAAAATAAACAGAGTAACTTGAAGGTTTTAATTCACTGAAAACTCAATATAATTTAATAGTATCACCTGTCAATTAAATAAAAAGAGAGAGAGAGAGAAAGAAATGGTATTATTCTAGGTTGCAACAAGAGAAGCAAAGTGTCCTGAATGAGGAAGGTAATAGGCCTACTTTGTCTTGGTCAGATCACATATGTAGTTACAGGTCCAGAGTTACAGGACCATATTTTAGGAGAAAGGATTTTGATAAGCTAGCAAGTATCTACTATAAGGATGTATGGTGAAAGACTATATATAAAGACTTGAGACCATAAAAAAACTAAATGAAAGACTAAAGATTTTTAGGTTGGAGAAGAGAAGATTTAGGGTAAAATGAGAGGAATTCATATATCCAAAATCTAGCTGGATGGCCAACATTTGGAAGAAACATTGGATTTATTCTTTTTTTCCTCAGACAGCACAACTAAGAGTATTAAATGGAGAAAATACAGAAAAGAAAATATGGGAATAAAATAAGAAAAAGAATATAAATTAGAGATATGATAAAATCCAGTTCCCTTTCATTGGATGTTTTTAAGTGGAGACAGTATGAACAAATGTTTATTTTGGCTTCTATAAACGGCATCTAACTGTTGACCAATCCTGAGATTCTATGTTTTTGTAATCTAAATTTCTTCTTTATTTTTAACATCTTCCATTCCTCCAATATTCTTCTTATATTATGATTTCCATAAGTTTCACTAACCTCTTTTATCTCCTTAGGCACCTATCAGTTGGTTAATGTTTTTCTTAAAAGATGTTACTTAAAACTGAATGTCATACTTCAGATATAGTTAGACAAGCATGGATTAGAGTATGATTTTTCTCTTTTTCAAATTGTGTTCTGTATTAATTACATGAATTAATGTAGTTTGATATCATTGATTTTTTTGCCACTATTCTACATTTTTTACCTCTTTTGAATCTGCAGTAAACAAAGAACAAAGAATCTTTTACGTTTTCCTGAAGTTGATCCATTTCCTTTGAAAACTGACCAATTGCCTTGGAACATAAATGTAGAAGTATTTACATTTAATCTGATTATTTTTGGCTCATCAACCTAATCTACCTCAACATCTCTTTAAATTTTAGTTTGATAATTTATTAACTATCCTGTCCAACTTTGCAAAACAGATAAACATTTTATAAGCATTTTTAACACTTTCTGAAAAAAAAAATCATAGAGGTCTATGCCTTAACTACATTTCTTTAAAATACAAAGTAAATCAAATATATTATAAGCATCTGTTTTACAGTTTAATAGACAATATAAATGAAAGTACTTTCCTGTTAATGTCTTGCTGGTGCATTACCTTAATTTTCTTATCTGAACTAGATGCAGATTTTTCCTGTTCTTTTTGGAATAATTGTAATTTCCTATTTTAGCCTAGAATGTTAATTTACTTGACCAATCGCTTAAGATCTGATTTGTCAGAGTAAGCTTTAAGGAAATATGGAAGCAGGAAAGGTTTTCTAATCCAGTCTAAGTCTCTGCCTTCAAACTATTTCCTTAATGCTGCCCCATTAATGAACTCAGTTAATATTTTTATTTGGTTGGCAAGATTTTAGGAAATCACCCATGGGTTCTTATATTCTCTGGGTTGTCTAGGAAGGTTGATACTTCACACTGGAAATCACTTATCTATCCCTTTGAAAAGTCTATTACCCAGACCAAACAACAAAATGACAAATGGGAAGAGGTTGTTATCTTATCTGCTTTGGCTGGTAATATGGAAAACTATTCATCTGTGGAGTCATACTTGTTTGTATATACTTGTTCATATTATAATCTGTTCCTAGTCTGTTATTGAGATAAAATAAAACCTGATGATATCTTGGAAACAAATTCTGACAAATTTGAAAGGATCCTCAAAGGTGTTAAGGAGCATATCAGTCAGAGCTATTTTGTCTTGGCTTAATTCAATAAATATTTGATTTATAACTGTTTTATTTTTAATGCTAGTACATGTTTTCCCTCAGAGTATACACATTCATTCATTCAACATTTATAGTCACCTACAGTATATCTATTAGTGTGTTATGCTTATGTCATCTCCAGAAAAAAAAAGTCTCAATTTTAATGATGAGATGTCTTGAAACAATTTTCCCATTAAGATATAGTATTCATATACATTAGTTTATTGATTCCTTAAAAAACAATTCATGAATTTTTATTCTCCTTGTAGAAGTGTTTTTATTGAAGAGATGTGCAAACATTTGGCCATTATGCCTGCTGTGAATGCAAAAGGTGACTTTTGTATCTGCAGAAATATTAGAATTGACAAGGCTATTCCTAGGAGGGAACATTAGCTTGCAATATATATTTCCAGATTCATGATAATTTACCAGAATAATTTGACATCTGACACAATGACAGATAAGATCATCAAGAATTTGACTAACTAAAAACTGTCATTTTTAGAGTGGGCCTTTGTTGGGGGTACCTTAAGTGAACTGTCTTTTGGCTCATAGTAGCTGATATTCCATATTTTGAAAAAATGCATTTTTCTATTTAAATTTTTATTGATATATTTTGTTTTTACATTACCCTCACTTTCTAATATATTACTACTCTATGAGAGAGAGAAAAAGAGAGGGGGGAGAAAAAGGGAGAGGGAGAGGGAGAGAAAAGAACATGGAAGAGAGCAAAAGAGAAGAGAAAGAACAAGGGGAGGGAAGGAGGGAACAGAGCAGAATAAAAACTCAGAAACACAACAAACATCTCATCAAAATTGGACATTGCATACAGTGTTATACATCAAAAGTCCTCAACCATTGCAAGAAGGAAGGAGGCAGATACATATCTTGTTTTTGACACTAAACCTAATCTTTAAATCTCTTAACAAGAAATATACTCTTTAGAGCTATGTCTTTTTGTATGCATATATATACATACATGCATGCATATGTGTATATATATATATATATATATATATATATTATATATGAAACTTCATAAGATTACTCACTTAAAATGGTCAGACTTTTCTCATTTGTCTTCTGTCTGCTTAAACCCTGGCAAAAGAAGTTGTTCAGCTTGGAAACTCATGCAATATGAATGAATCAATATAGAGGAGGCCATGGTTGAATGGAAAGGTAGTGCACCCTGCTGATGGAAACCGTTTGTGTGTGCTTGCCACCCAAGTGGTCTTACTCCAATTTGTGACAGGGGTTCATGGCTTATACCTACTATGAAATGAGTAGATCAGTAAAAATGTTTGCATAAAGATCAGTATGTAAGGTCCCCCTAGATTTTAAAGTATTCTGGGCCTGTCAAACTTGTGTCCCTTGGATGCAAGAAAAGAGGAAAATTAAGTAATTAGAATACAGGGTAACTTGTAACTCACAGCTTGCTATCCTGGACAGTTATAGAGAACTTCCATCTGGCCCTTCAGAGGAAGCAACTCTGTTCAAGAAAGCATCTGAGATTATTATGTGGGCTGCTTATCTAAAATGTTCAATGAATTTAATTGGGCGTATAACTGACACTTTCCATGATCAAGGGAACTCAAATATCTGCCATTTTGTGGAAGAATTCTCTAAGAACAAAGACATTCATTCATCAGCTAAACTTCCTAAAATTTCCACTTGATTCTTTCAAGGAATTGACTTGTTTTATATATTCTAATTTAGAAATTACTCCTAATGCAATTGTTCTTCTGTCCAAGTAGGTATATGTTATCTTTGCATAGCTTTTTAAAAATTGAATAATCATGATTCTTATATGTGTATGAGAATAGACCTGTATGATCGATGACTTAAGTAGATCAACTCATGTCCCAAATGTTTTGCCTGGTAGGAATTGACAACTAAACAAGCTAGTTATTATACAATATTGAGTTCAAAAATAGTTCATTATTTAAACACTGAAGAATGACAAGATATCTGTTCCCCTTTTGTGTGAGGACTTGCATATAATATATTGTATTATTATTATTATTATTATTATTGCACATAATATATATCACTTGCACAATATATATTGTATGTCTTTGTGAGGAGGTAGGTAGGTGGGTGAGATCAGGCCAGACTTTCCTATTCATCTGTGCCTTTGGTTAAGTGATGCAGTTCCACTACAACACTGCCACCTGCTGAAAAAAATGAAAACAAAATCCTGAAAAACCAGTGCAATGAGGCCCTGAGGGGAAATGAAATTCTGTGTGGGATGATCTAGACCAGGAGGTTCTTAACTTTTTATTGTGTCATGGAGCTCTTAAGCAGTCTGGTGAAGTTTATTGTTAGATGTTTTTCAGAATACAAATTTAAATGCATAAATATATAGGGTTATAACAGTTATCAATTGTATTGAAAGTTATCAAAATATTTATTTAAAAACTAGAAATCCACAGATCCCAGATTAAGAATTTCAATGGATATATTTTTAATTACCAGTATTTATTAAAATAAAAAAGATCATGATGAGATTTTGTGGCTAGAGAAGGTAAACTAGGGGCTTTGGATTTTATTATTCTCTTAACCCTAAATAAATAGGATCATGGGGTTTAGAGCTGAAGAGGATTTTTGAAGATACTAAATCCCAATTTTTTATTATACAAGGGAGAGGACTGAGTCTCACAAAAGTTGAACTAATTACCCAAGGCTGCAAAAGTAGCAAGTGATAGAGCCAAGATTTTAACACAATTCCTATTTTTAAATCCAATACAAAACAATAAAAATGGGGAAAAATGAAATTCTGATGTAACATTTCTTTCTTTCAAATATTTATTTAATTTTCAATTTATGGAACAAAAGCAAGCATTTTAATAAAGCATAATAAAATAAGTATACATGAAATTACAAATCTATTATGTCCTACTTGCTGTTTCTTTTAATTTATTATGTAAATTTATTTATTTCTTTTTTTAACCCTCAACCCATATTATGGATAGCTACCATTAGACACAAATATGTATATATGTGTAAAATTATTCTATTTATCAATTCTTTCTCTGGATGCAGATAATGGGTTTCTTTACATTTTCTTCATAGATAATTTCCATATTTGGAAGAGTTCTCTCTAGGATTAGGAACATTAAATCATCAATGAAACTTCTCAAAATCTCCATTTTATTCTTTAAGGAAAGTGGTCTTAATCATTGAAAGTTTTTCTTGAATCAGTATTGTTGTTACTATATACAATGATCTTTTGGTTCTGCTCATTTAATTCTTCAGTATTTCAATCAAGTCTATCCACGTTTTCCTAAGATCACTGAGAATAAAGATTGCTGCTAGATACATTTTAGAACATATAGGTTCTTTCTCTTTTGAAATAGACCCAGTTGAGGGTCAAAGGATATAGGCAGTTTAATAATTCTTTGGGTATAATTCCAAATTGTTCTTCAATATGTTTTTGTCAATTCTTAATTCCACTAAGAATGAATTAGGAACATTTACACAGTCCTTCCAATATTCATTTCTTTCCTTTTCAAACCTTTTAGCTAATCTGATAGGTGCAAAATAATATTTCAAGGTTTTCTAATTTGCAATTCTCATATGTCTATAAACTGTTTTGCTTTCTTCATTGAAAAACTGTCTATTCATGTCCCTGACCCATTTATCAAGTCAGCAGTGACATATTATAGATTTGAGAATTTTAATATATTTTAAATATAAGACTTTTACCTGAGAAATTGTCTATATCCTCCCCCCCCCCCAATTTTATGCCTTTCTTCTGATCTTGGCTACATTTATTTTTGTGAAACCGTTTTTTTTTAATTAAGTTAAATTAAAAATGTCAACTTTACACCTCACTCTGCTTCTTATTGTTTGTTCCTAAATTATCCCCCTATTACTGAATTACATTTAGCAAGTTTTCATAGGTCCTAACACTAGTCAAGCAATAATATTCATAAAGTTATGAAAGCAATGAAAGACCGTAGCTTTGTAGTCTAAACTGTGATTGAAATATGTCACCAATATCAAAACTGAAAAAGCCAAAATAATTTTTAAAAATTGGTCTGAATTGTAGCATCTAATAGCTTCCTATCCAATGAAAAGTTGTCTTTGGTTTTTTCCTGTAATTAATCTATTTCTTTCCTTAGTCCAGTGATCTCCACTTTAAAACCAACATAAGAAAATTTGTGAGAATTTATCTCACTATTTAGTTTTCTCATGACAATTGTATTTATTCACCTCTTTTATGTTTCTAGTATTTGTGGTATTTGCAAGTAGAATTATCAGTTCCTCCCATTTTTACTCCCCAAAATTTGAAATCTTAGTTTTTGCTGAAAGTGATTTTTTTTCCATTTAGGTTTAGGCCAAAATTTTAGGACATACTATAAACAAACTATATTGAAGTTTGAGTTCATTTGTGTTATGGAATATGTTAAATCATTCTTCCTCATATTTCTTGAAACTGTGAAATAATCTGGTTTATTCGAAGATCTGGAGTTAAAAGGACTCAACACATCAAGTAATTCAATTCAACCAACTTCTTTTTCACAGATATATGAATGGGGCTGATTGGATGAAGTATTTCTTATTTTGAGACTAAGTCACATGATTCCTATACCCAGAACAGGAAGATGAGGTCTTGGGCCTCAGGTTTCAGGAAGTCACAGATCCCTATTCCCAGGCCTTCAACCCTGGGATGCAAGAAGTTAGTGAAGTTACAGGAAGTGACATGACCTACAGAAAGCAGACAACATTGGTGACCATTGGTCAAGGATGGTTATGTCCTTTTAGTCTATCTAAAGAAAAGGCTCTTGTCTTTTGCTTTTAAAATCTTGGACAAACAGAAAACTGGCCAGTTACCAGGAGCACATGGTGGGAGTTGGGATGGACTCCCACCTTTGTGTCTGGGCCTCTCCCTGCAGGGAGTAAATAAAGGCTTTCTCTTTGTACCTGAAGATGTCTCTGATTAGTTAATTTGGGAAAAGGAGTCTTCTACCCTATCCCACACATATGGAAAGGGATATTAAGTGATTTGTCCAAAGGTATATATCTGAGGCTGGTTTTGAATTCAGTTCTTCCAAATCCACAAACATGCTATTTCTATAATAATATATGGTTCCATAATAATGTTCTATAATAATTTTCAATTTGTCATTCCTGTTCATAACAGTTCTTCTTTATTCTTAAAATTGTCAATTATAAACATTATGTACCTTGAATTTTTAATAGCTTTTTATTTTTAAATACATTTAATATAAAGATAGTTTTCAGCATCCACCCTTACAAAACCTTGTGTTTCAAACTTTTCTCCCTCCCTCCCCAACACCCCTCCTCTACATAGTAATCCAATACCGATTAAATACATGCAATTCTTCTAAACATATTTCCACATTTATCATGCTGTACAAGATGTACCTTGAAAGTGTATGTTGCCACCCCTCCTTCAATTTGTTAATTTCATCATTAAATACTTAGTTGTCTGCATTTAAACTTTCTGAAAACATTTTTGCATATATTTTCCCAGAAATTTTTCATTCATTTTTAAATATTTGTCTTCTTCTGGGTAACCAATAAACACTACTATCTCAACATACCCTGTTTTCAAGGACAGTTCCTTTAACTTGCCTTTCATATGCAGATTTAGCCTTGTTGCCTTTTGTTTTCCTCCAGCCAAATTTTTCCACCTAAGTATTTTTGTCCTTCAAATCTATTATTCTTTTTCTCAGAACTACTAATTTAGAGAGTTTTTCTTTTCTTTTCATTTCCCCCACTTTCTATTTAAAACAGGAAAGCTTATTTGTTATGATTATATAGTATCTCAGCTTTTTTTGCTGTTGTTGTTCTTTTATAATATACTACTATATTCATTGTGCTATTAACTTCATTCCAATTCAGTTTAGATGACTCTTCTTATGCTTCTTTGAATTGATCATTGCCCTTTTTTTCATTTACGTTGTACTTTATTTTACTTATAGCCTTTTATTTTTCAAAATATATGCAAAAATAGTTTTCAACATTCATTCTTGCAAAACCTAATGTTTTAATTTTTTCTCTTCCCTATCCACTACCTCCCTCCTCCCCTAGACAGCAAGTAATCCAATATAAATTAAACATGTGTAATTCTTTTAAACACATTTCCACATTTATTTATTTATTTTTTTTTATTCTCTTCCAAGAGTTCTAATTCAAAACCTTAATTCATTCTTAATTCTCTTCACTGTTGAAGTTTTATTTCTCCAATTTTGGGTGATCTTCTTGTTACTATTTTATAATCTCTGAAGAATCAAGAAGATTCACTTTTTTTCTACTAGATAATTTAGGTTCATTTTCTTCTATAATATTGTTTTAATTCTTCTTTCTTAGTCATTCAACTCTTTTGAATTATTACTGTTTTTCTCATTGTAAGTTTTGATTTTTGTTCAGATATTTTCTTTTAAATTTTTAGTCTACTAGAATTTATTTTGTATTTTCAGTCATTTGCTTCTTATTTCCTAACTCACCTTTTGATCCTTTATGTTTTTACTGTTGTGCAGACTGAGAATGACAGTCTTCTCCTTCTTTGTATTAGAAGGGTGGCCATTGGGCTGAGTGGGTACTTGCACAGGGTGAGCTCTGAATAAGTGACTAGAAATAACTTATTAACTAAGTTTCCATTCTCTTACTGTATTCATTTTCTGTTGATTCCCTTCTATCTGGTTCTATGCCAATACATTTTATATCCTTTATAATTAAGTCTGTATTGTACTCCATATGGATAGGTAAAATTAGAATCTATCATGTCTTAAAGTTAAATTGAGCCACTGCTGTAAAAGAAGTAGGCAGAGTTCTTCCTATCTTGATCTGGAATCACAGTTTGTTAATTTGTTTGCCCTAATTGGACTTGGTATGTAAAATGAGTATAGGAATAATGAGAAGGAGTTCAAAGAATTTAATTTAAACTTTGTTTAAGTTAATATAAAAAAATGATTTAAATTCTACAGTGATTTTATATAATTTTGTTTTTATGAATTGTTTCTGTTTTTTATTTTGTAGATTTAGATTTATTAATTTTGTTATATAATTCTTTTTTCTTAGGATTTTCACTTGTAGCGAGCAAAAAACTTGGCACTTTACTGGTTGCATGCATTATTATTACTTTTAAAAAAGTTATTAAAGCTTTTATTTACAAAACATATGCATGCATAATGTTTCAACACTGACCTTTGCGAAGCCTTCTGTTCCAAATTATCCCCTCTTTCCCCCAACCCCCTTCCCTAAATGGCAGGTAGTCCGATACATGTTAAATATGTTACAATATATGTTAAATCCATATATGTATACATATTTATACAGTTACATTTGGATGCATTATTTTTTTTTAAATAAGAAAAATGAGAAAACAGTCATATAACTTTTGGTATTATATCAGTTGCTTTTTTGTATTGGGGAAAATTCTATAATTTTATCTATTCCTTTGAAATCATGTTTATTTTTATTTGTTTTTGTTTTTTTAATTTTTTATTTTTTGGAAATATCTTGAAAGATCATCAGTTTCACTGCAAATGAAAAATTTTGTTGAATCTATTATCCTTCTTCTGAATATATTCGATCAGTAAAAT
The DNA here is from genome assembly GCF_016432865.1 of Antechinus flavipes. Lineage (NCBI taxonomy): Eukaryota > Metazoa > Chordata > Mammalia > Dasyuromorphia > Dasyuridae > Antechinus > Antechinus flavipes. Next base: position 155,690,172 of record NC_067399.1, on the reverse strand, counting down.
TAGTCTTTTTTTTTAACATTGTTTTTATAAATGATGTTACTATTTCTTCACTTATAAATCAAGTACTGAGCTAGTATAATCCAGATGAAGTGGTTTTAATATCATAAGCAAGGAGAAGTGACAAAAATTCTGAATTTGCTTTCCAGTTTTTCTTACTTACACATTATTGTTTCTTACAAACTATATACTCCAGCTAAATGAATTTATTTGCTATTTCCAAGAGAGGACATTAATTTTCAGTATTTATCCCACTGTACACACTCTCCCCAAAGCCAGGAATATTTTTCCTTTTCATCTCAATCTTTCAAAATCCCTAACTTTTCAAAATTTAATTCCTTTTCCTATCCCCCTCTCTTACTTTCCTTCTCCCTTTTCCTTTCCCTCTCTGTCTATCTGTCTCTCTCTGTCTCTGTCTTTCTCATGTTACACACTAATTTTTTCACTTAATGATAATTATTTTTCCACTTACATGTAAAAACAGTTTTCAACATTACTTTTATAAGATTTTGATTTCTATTTTCCTTTTCCCACCCTTCTTAACTCTCCCATCCCCAAGACAATAAGTAATCTGATATTAAACATCTTTCTTCATTAGACATGTTGTGAAAGAAGAATCAGAAAGAAAAACCATGAGAAAGGAAAAAAAATAAAAACAACAAAAAAGTAAAAATAGCATCTTTGATCTGCATTCAGACTACATAATTCTTTTCTGGATGTGGATAGTATTTTACATCATGGGCCTCTTGGAATAGTCGTAGATCATTATATTGCTGAGAAGAGGCAAGTCTCTCAAAGCTGATCATCACATAATGTTGCTTTTACTATATATAATGTTCTACTGGTTTTGCTCACTTCACTCACTATCAGTTCATAAGAATCTTTCAAATTTTTGAAAATTGCCTGTTCATTTCTTATAGAATAATATTCCCTTTTATTCATATGACAATTTATTTACCATTTCCCAATTCATGGGCATTTCCTTCATTTCCAGTGAATGGTATTGATTGATCAAAGAGCCCAATTCTGATGTTTAAGAATTCTAATATTTAATGTTTTTCTTCAGTTAGGTTTTTTCAACCTTCTTTTCTATTAAGCTAATTCTATTTTTAAAGGAGTTGTTTTCTTCAGTGGATTTTTTTTTTTCAATTCAGCCAATTGTATTGTTTATAGAATTGGTTTCTTCAATAAAATTTTGTGTATCTTTTTTCAAGCTATTGACTTTCTTTCTTCCATACCTCTCATTTCTTCTCCCATTTTTTTCTTCAACCTCTCTTATTTGACTTTTAAAATGCTTTTTGAGCTTTTCCATGAAGACTTTTTTTTGTATTTCAGACCAATTCATATCCCTCTTTGAAGTTTTTGTAGGCATTTTGTTCTCTTCTGAGTTGGTGTTTTGATCTTCCCTGTCACCAAAGTAGCTTTCTATGATCAAGGTTCTTTTTTGTTTCTTGCTAATTTGGGGGGCATATTTTGTGGCTTTTAAAGTTGGGCTCTGTTCCTGGAGCACAGTGGATATAGTCCTTTTAGCTTCTGTGCTGGGGTCTAGAGATCAGGTCATTGACTTTGTGCAAGGGGCTTCAGGTATTTGATGACTTACTCACTGAGCTGGAGTAGCCTGACCTAGTTGTGCTGTTGTTACATGGCAATTTACCTCTTAGAGGTACCACCGCTGCCTTGCTATGCCACTGTCATGCTGAGCCAAAACTTAGGGACTTTGGTTGCTCACTTGTGCTGTGGCTAAGAGCCTCCTGTTGGCTTGCCTTCCAGCAAGCTGCATTCTCCTTTCACCCAAGTGAGACTGACTTTTCCTGAAGTCTTTCCAAGCTATCATAAGCTGGAAAATCATTTCATTCCATCTTTCCAATGCCATCTCTTTTGTGTTTTCCTGATTATGCCAATTATTAATCTTTACCTCAAAATCACTTTATATTAATTTTATATAGTGTCCCTAAAACTTAGTAAAGTTGTAAGACTTAAAATTGCTAAGACCCGAGACACTCAAAATCCTGAATTTTAAAAAACAATCCTTAAAATAATACTACAGTAGATATGGCACAATTATTCCCAAAAGAAATTGGCAATAGATTAACTGTTGATACCTTTTCTAGGCCCATTAAGGCCTGCCTTGACATGAAAGTCACATAGATTACATTCATTTATTCACTCTCCCATGCTTTCATTCATCATTATTTTAACAAACATTTATTAAGCATCTACTAAGTATCATGCACTGTGCTAGGCCCCAGGAATGCAAAGCCTTTTTCCTTTTTCCTTTTTTTTTTTTTTAAGTCTCTTTTCCCTAAGGAGAGTATTAAAGGAAAATGACAAGTACAGTGAAAACTAAATAAAAATATATTTTTAAAAATATCAAGGGGAAGAATATTAAAGATTGGGCATATCAGGATACTACCTTTAATTGATATCACTTGAGAAGAGTTTCTGTGAAATGAAGTGCTTTCCAGGCATAGTGACTTCATTAACATTTGGAAAGCCTCCTACTTAACCTAATACACATGACTCATTAGGGAGTAGTGTGTTGAATCACAGTGTCTATTCATGAAAATAACCCACCCTTTCAATCAAAAATCCATTGGATATTAACAGTTTCAGTCTAGGGAGAGAGCACTTTCTTCCATGCCCTCCACTTGCATTGAAATAGGTAGAAAGTATCAATTAACTATGTTATTTCAAGAATTGCTTCGAGGAGGAGTTTGTAATCTCAAATAATGAGGTTAGTTGAGCATAACTTATTGTTAATGAATCTATCCTGCTTCCATCTCTAAATGTTCAGAAGCCATTCCTTTAATATCATTTTCTAGAAATTTTTCAGGAACTAAGTCATTCACCTTTAAATGCTCTATTAAAAACAATATGTTTGCCCTTTGACAGAGTGAATGTAGCTCTCTGATTCGACATAGTTTTTCATAGATTACTGCTAGTAATAAAGTAAATAAAATAATCTCTTTTTTCAAGTTTTTCAGTATCCTAGAATGCAATTCTTTGGAGACTGGTAACTTGATCTCATTGGTGGTTGTTAGATTCTCTTTTACCTTCTCCTTTATCATATTAGGTTTTAACTCCCTATCAATGTGTGTTTGGAAAAGTATGTGTTTGTGTGTCTTTGTATACATATGTATAACATTAATATAAAGGAGTTAACTCCTTGTTAACTCAATTGGAAGTTAACTCAATGGAAATTATGTATGTATACATATATGCACACAATATGTATATAATTGCTAGTAATAAGTCATATATAATATACATAATGGCAAGCAAACAACAACAACAAAAAAGTGAAAATATTATGTTGTAATCTTCATTCAGTCCCCACAGTCCTCTCTCTGAGACTGATGTCTTCATCACAAGACCATTAGAACTGGCCTGAATCATCTCATTGTTGAAAAGAGCCATGTCCATCAGAATTGATCATGGTTGCTGCTGACTACAATATTCTCTTGGTTCTACTCACTTCACTTAGCATCAGTTTATATAAGTCTCTCCAGGCTTCTCTGAAATCATCCTGTTGATTGTTTCTTATAGAACAATAATATTCCAATGGTTTTTTCTCAATCATCATTCTTCTTGACCTCTCTGTGGCCTTTAACATTTGTTGATCATTCTCCTTTCTTTGATGCCCTCTCCAATCTAAGCTTTCAGGATACCAATCTCTCTTGATTTTTCTCCTGTTCATCCTCTACTTCCTTTATTGGATTTTCCTCCAGATCATGACTTCTAACTATATGTGTCCCTCAAACTTCTATCCAATGTATATACTAAATTAAATATATTCAAAGCAGAACACACTATCTAACTCCACCCCCAGATTTTATTTTCCTTATTATTATAAAGGACAACACCATCCTTGCAGTTCCTCAGACTTGTAACCTGAGAGACCCTGTATTCTTCCCTCTTTAATCCTTTCCTCTCTAATCCTTCCCCCCAACATATACAATCTGTTGCCAAGTCCTGGTCCCTTCCCCTTGTTCTAAGATACTACTTCTACTTGATCCTTTCTGAAACTATATTGGCTTTCAGGTAGATGATCATCTTCCAGGTGATAGATTAGTCTATTAAGGAGAACTCTTAAAAAATATTTCTAGTAATGACTAAGAAAGAAAGCCCTCTCTGATTGTCACAGGACAATCTATTTCCTTTAGCTTTATAGAGATGGATAATGGAGGTGTCTTTGAAGTACTTCCGAATACTGTGCATAAGTTTACTTACCCTAACAGTATACTTTCTGAGATGTACACATTAATATTGAAGTTGGCAAATTCATTGTAAAGACATCTCAATATTTGGGAGGTTTTGAAGGAAAGTGTGGGAAGGAAGAGGTATTAGACTGACTATAAAACTGAAGGTCATTGTGTTGACCTCATTGTATGCTTGTGAAATCTAGACAATGTACCATTGCCATGCCAGGAAACTTAAACACTTTTATTTGAATTGTCTTGGGAAGATTCTGAAGATCACCTAAAAGGATAAGGTACCATATGCTGAGGTCCTTTCTCAAACTAAACTGCCAAACACTCAAATTTTACTACAAAGGGAGCAACTCTGATAGCCTGGCCATGAGGTTTGAATGCCAAACATATGCTTGTCTAAAAGATTGTTTTATGGAGAATTTTTGCAAGGCTACATTCACAAAGAGGTGAAATCTAAGGATACTTTCAAAGTCTGTCTGAGGAACTTTGGAATTGATTGTATGACAACACAGGAGCAACCAGCATGGCATGTCCTCATCACAGAAAATGCTGTGTTCTTTGAGCAAAGCAGAATTGCAATAGGTCCAAAGAAATGTGAGATGTGTAAATTAAGAAAGCTTATCCCAAATTTTCATATAGTCTATTTGTGACCAACCTGTGCTACAGCATCCCAATCTCAGATAGGTCTGATCAGTCACTATTGGAGACACTGTAACTTGACTTTAACATAGTGATGCCATTTTGGTCTTTTTTGAGAAAGAAGAATGACAACTAAGCAATTCATGGGGTAATTTCATCCCATGGATTTAATTAATATCACTATGTTGGTAATTCTCAGATCTACCTGTCCTCTTCAATTTTTCTGCTGACTTCAACTCTCATATCTGAAATTAGCTTTCAGAATTCTTGAGCTGGATATCCAATAGACCAACATCTTAAATTCAAAATGTCCAAAATAGAACTCATTATTATTTTTTTTTCTAAAATGCCTTCTGCCTAATTACTGTAGAAGGCAACATCATTCTCTCAGTTTCTCCCAACCTCCGAATCATAGATTCTTCTCTCTATATCTCTAATGCCCATTTATAATCTATTGCCAAAAGCAGTCTTTCAACTTCACTTTTGCAAATCTCTTCAATATATCACTTTCCTTCAAAACTGCTTACCACTCTAGTGTAGACTCTCCTCATCTCATAAGTAGATTATTGCAGTAGCCAGTAGCTGAATCTGCCTACCTTGGATTTCTCTCCACTCCAATCCATCTTTTCTTCTATTCATCCACTAAAATGTTATTGTTGTTGTTGTTGTTGTTATTGTTGTTGTTTTTCTGAAAGTATAGCTATGACCATGTCATCCCCTCACTCAATAAACTCTAGTGGTTTCCTATTAACTCTCGGAGCAAATACATTTTTTTTGGGGGGGCATTAAAAGCCTTTTATAACCTAGCTCCTCTTACTTTTTCAGTCTTTTTATACTCTATTGGTTAACTTGGTAGAAGTGTACTCTTTTGTGCTTAATGATGCCACTAACTAGGGATCATAGGACAGTGTGTATACAGTACAGACTACATTGCTGATCAGATCGATACACGATTAGAAACTTATTAAAGGTCAGGCACAAATAGTTCAAATAAACATTTGGAGTGGAGATGTCTCTAAATTTGTGCATTTCATATTTCTTTTGAGCTACTACAATTTCGCACATTCTATAATATGGGCACATTTTGCTGGGCAGCCTTATAGCAATGTCTCCCATGTCTAACAAGTTATTTTTAAAAGAACAAACAACTAATCAGTGAATAAATATGTGGAGTGCTTGCTATGTGTCAAGTACTATGCAAAGTTCTGGAAATACAAAAAGAAGCAAAAGACTTACTTCAAGACCCTTCTAATCTAATGAATGAGATAAAATGCAAACAAACCAAGCTATGTTCAAGATAAACAAGAAAAAATTAGCAGAGGCAAGGTACTGGAATTAAGAAGGATTAGAAGGAGCTGTCTATAAAAGTTGAAATCTTAGTTGCAATCTAAAAAACAAGGGAGGAGTGTGTGTATGTCTGTGTGTGTGTGTGTGTGTGTGTGTGTGTGTGTACATATACACACATATGTATACATACCCATATATACCTATATCTTTAATGTTTGCAAAGGATTTTACAAATATCATTTCATTTTATCCTTATTTATCCTAATAACCTTGGGAGTCAGAAGTATACTAGAATCTCTTCCCACTAACTTGTGAGAACAAATTATTGAATTTTCAATGTGAACATTTATACTTTTAGAATGGGCAATGCTACAAACCAGAGTTTGTTTTATTGTTTTGTTCACTGTCTAGACTGGAGAAAGAGATGGAGAAAATGTTAATAATGCAAATTTAATCTAAAAGTATATTATACAGACCTGATTAAATTTAATGGGGATAAATGCACAATACCCTATTACTATAACATAATAGATAACAAGGACCTAAACTTAGATAATGGCAATAAATTTAAAAGGTGGGAACAAAATATTTAGGAAGTACAATCAATAAATTTTAGAAATTAATTTGACATTGGGAAGGAAGAAAAGGGAAAAATCAAAGATACTTCTGAATTTTTGAAACTAAGTCACTAGATCCTAAGGAACTTGGAATTCTTTGACGAAATAAGAAGGAGAGAAATCAGAGTCATAGAAGAAAGTACAGAAATGTAAGAAAGCTAATAAGTTCAATTTTTGCTATGTTGAGTTTGATGTGTGAAGATGTCAAGGATATAATTGAAGTCATTAGATGCATTTTATTTCTAAGAGAAAGCATTTATAGAGAACCAAGGACAGAAAATTGCAGTATGCCTCAACAAGGACCTCATGATTTTATAGGAATCATTTTATTCTTTTCTCCCTCCCTATCACACTCACTGAAGTTGTCATTTTAAACCTATTCCTCACTTTTCAAACCCCTACTCCACTCCCATTCCAGCCTCTTTTAACAAATGACACATTTTCTTTTCTGAGAAAATTGAGGAAATTTATCACACATATTTATCACACATATTCCATATCTCATAATCTCTCTACATCTCACTCATATCCTCTTTTTTTTATTGTTTAGTTTCAGAAAATAAGGAGGTTCTCCTCATACAAGGTGTGGCTTTCTGATTTTTTTTATCCCATTTTATTCTTAAAGTAGGATACACATTTAAAATCATTATCTCTTTCTCTCAAATTACTCATTCCCTCCTTACTATCTATAAACATATCCAAATATCTCCTATCAATTAACAAGTTCATATTGGCAAATATTCATTAAGTATCTGTTATATGTCAGACACTATAGATTCAATGTATAAAGTAATTCTCATCACAAAGATCTAATTTGGAGACAAAAAAATACAATATTTCCCAAAAGTCTTAGTGCAGTCTTAAATGTCAATTAGTTTAAATAAACACAATAATAAACCCAAATAAATACAAGAGAGTTAATTAAAATGTAATTTGGAAGGCACTTGCGATTGGAAGGCTATTAAGATTTCACAAAGGAAGTGTGGTTTGAACTGCATCTTGAGAGAAGAGAGAGATTAAAGTACATTCCAAAAATGGAGAACATCCAATGCAAAAGCTTAGAAAAGGAGAAACAGAGAGAAGGACAGTTAGACTGGATTGTAGAGTACAGGAAGGAGAGTAATGAATGATATGACTGAAATGATAGATTGAGGCCAGTTTTCAAAGGGTTTTTTTTTGGGGGGGGGGAGGGGCATAACTTTCTTTTTGTTTTAATATGCATGCATAATTTTTTACAACATTATCCCTTACACTCACTTCTGTTCCAGCTTTTCCCTTCCCTCCCTTCACCCCTTTCCCTAGATGGTAGGCAGTCTTACACATGTTAAATATGTTATAGTATATCCTAGATACAATATATGTATGCAGAACTGAACAATTCTGTTGTTGCACAGGAAGAATTGGATTCAGAAGGTAAAAATAACCTGAGAAGAAAAACAAAAATGTAAATAGTTCACACTCATTTACCAGTGTTCTTTTTCTGAGTATAGCTGTTCTGTCCATCCTTGATCAATTGGAAGTGAATTAGATCTTTTCTTAGTTGAAGATATCTACTTCCATCAGAATACATCTTCATATAGTATTGTTGTTGAAGTGTATAATGATATCCTGGTTCTGCTCATTTCACTCAGTATCGATTCATGTAAGTCTCGCCAATTCTCTCTGTATTCATCCTGCTGGTCATTTCTTACAACAATAATATTCCATAACATTCATATACCACCATTTACCCAACCATTTTCCAATTGATGGGCATCCATTCATTTTCCAGTTTCTAGCCACCACAAAAAGGGCTGCCACAAATTTTGGCACATACAGGTCCCTTTCCCTTCTTTAGTATCTCTTTGGGAAATAAGCCCAGTAGAAAAACTGCTGCCTCAAAGGGTATGCACAGATTGATAACTTTTTGGACATAATTCCTGATTGTTCTCCAGAATGGTTAGATTCGTTCACAACTCCACCAACAATGCAACAGTATCCCGGTTTTCCCACATCCCCTCCAACATTCATCATTATTTTTTCCTGTCATCTTAGCCAATCTGACAGGTGTGTACTGGTATCTCAGAGTTGTCTTAATTTGCATTTCTCTGATAAATAGTGATTTGGAACACTTTTATATGAGTGGAAATAGTTTCAGTTGTATCATCTGAAAATTGTCTGTTCATATCCATATAATGGCTTGATTGCTTATAAATTAGAGTCAATTCTCTATATATTTTGGAAATGAGGCTTTTATCAGAACCTTTAACTATAAAAATGTTTTCCCACTTTGTTGTTTCGCTTCTAATCTTGTTTGCATTAGTTTTGTTTGTACAAAGGTTTTTTAATTTGATATAATCAAAATTTTCTATTTTGTGATCAATAATGATCTCTAGTTCATCTTTGGTCACAAATTCCTTCCTCCTCCACAAGTCTGAGAGGTAAACTATCCTATGTTCCTCTAACTTATTTATAATCTCATTCTTTATGCCTAAATCATGGACCCATTTTAATCTTATCTTGGTGTACGGTGCGAAGTGTGGATCCATGCCTAATTTCTGCCATATTAATTTCCAGTTTTCCCAGCAGTTTTTATCAAATAATGAATTCTTATCCCAAAAGTTGGGATCTTTGGGTTTATCAAACACTAGATTGCTATTTTGTCCTGTGAACCTAACCTATTTCACTGATCAACTAATCTGTTTCTTAGCCAATACCAAATAGTTTTGGTGACTGCTGTTTTATAATATAGTTTTAGATCAGGTACAGCTAGGTCACCTTAATTTGATTTTTTTTTTCATTAATTCCCTTGAATTCTCTACCTTTTTTTCTTCCATATGAATTTTGTTGTTGTTTTTTCTAGGTCATTAAAATAGTTTCTTGGGAGTCTGATTGGTACAGCACAAAATAAATAAATTAATTTAGGGAGTATTATCATCTTTATTATATTTGCTCAGCCTATCCAAGAGCATTTAATATTATTCCAATTATTTAAATCTGACTTTATTTGTATGGAAAGTGTTGTATAATTTTACTCATATAATTCCTGATTTTCCTTTGGTAGATAGATCCCCAAATATTTTATGCTATCAACAGTTATTTTGAATGGAATTTCTCATTGTATCTCTTGCTGTTGGATTTTGTTTGTGATGTATAAAAATGCTGAGGAATTATGGGGATTTATTTTGTATCCTGCAACTTTACCAAAATTATGAATTATTTCTAATAGCTTTTTAGTATAATCTCTGGAGTTTTCTAAGTATACCATCATATCATCTGCAAAGAGTGATAGTTTGATTTCCTCACTACCTACTCTAATTCCTTTAATCTCTTTCTCAACTCTTATTGCCAAGGCTAGCATTTCTAATACAATATTGAATAATAATGGTGATAGTGAGCAACCTTCTTTCACTCCTGATCTTATTGGGAAAGGTTCCAGTTTTTCCCCATTACATATGATGCTTACTGATAGTTTTAAATAGATGCTCCTGACTATTTTAAGGAAAAGTCCATTTATGCCTAAACTCTCAAATGTTTTTATTCAGAATGGATATTGGATTTTATCAAATGCTTTTTTGGATCTATTGAGATGATCATATGGTTTTTGTTTGGTTGGTTATTGATATAGTCAATTATGTTAATAGTTTTCCTAATATTGAACCAGCCCTGCATTCCTGGTATAAATCCTACTTGGTCATAGTGTATTATCCTGGGAATGATTTTCTGTAATCTTTTTACTAATATTTTATTTGAGATTTTAGCATCAATATTCATTAGGGAGATTGGTCTATAATTTTCTTTTTCTGTTATCAACCTACCTGGTTTAGGTATCAGTACCATGTCTGTGTCATAAAAGGAATTTGGTAGGACTCCTTCAATCCCTATTTTTTTCAAATAGTTTATATAGCATTGGAGTTAATTGTTCTTTAAATGTTTGGTAGAATTCACATGTAAATCCATCTGGTCTTGGGGATTTTTTCATAGGGAGTTGACTAATAGCTTGTTCTATTTCTTTTTCTAAGATGGGACTGTTTAATTTCTTTCTTCCTCTGTTAATCTGGGCAAGCTATATTTTTGAAGGTATTCCATTTCATTTAAGTCATCGAATTTATTGGCATAAAGCTGGGCAAAGTAATTCCTAATTATTGCTCTAATTTTTTCTTCATTAGTGATAAGTTCTCCCTTTTCATTAACAATTTGATTTTCCTCTTTCCTTTTTTTAAATCAGATTTACTAAGGGTTTATCTATTTTGTTGGTTTTTTCATAGAACCAACTCTTGGTTTTATTGATTAATTCAATAGTTTTCTTACTTTCAATTTTATTAAGCTGTCCTTTTATTTTTAGGATTTCAAGTTTAGTGTTTGACTGGGGTTTTTTAATTTGTTCCTTTTCTAGCATTTTTAGTTGCAAGACCAACTCATTGACTTCCTCTTTCTCTGTTTTATGCAAGTAGGCCTGTAGAGATATAAAATGTCCCCTTATTACCACTTTGGATGCATCCCACAAATTTTGGTATGACATCTCATTATTGTCATTTTCTTCAGTGAAGTTATTAATTATGTCTATGATTTGCTATTTCATCCAATCTTTCTTTAGTATGAGATTATTTAGTTTCCAATTATTTTTGGTCTGTTTTCCCCTGGCTTTTTAATTGAATGTAATTTTCATTGCATTGTGGTCTGAAAAGGATGCATTTACTATTTCTGTCTTCCTGCATTTGAGTTTGAGGTTTTTATGTCCTAATATATGGTCAATTTGTATAGGTTCTTTGAACTGCTGAAAAGAAAGTGTACCCCTTTTTGTCTTCATTTAGTTTTCTCCAAAGATCTATCATATCTAACTTTTCTAGTATTCTATTTACTTCTTTGACTTCTTTCTTATTTATTTTGTGGTTTGATTTATCTAATTCTGAGAGTGCACGGTTGAGATCTCCCACTATTATAGTTTTGTTGTCTATTTCTTCTTGCAGCTTTCTTAATTTCTCTTTTAAGAATTTAGATGCTACATCACTAGTCCATATGTTTAATATTGCTATTACTTCATTATCTATGCTACCTTTTAGTAAGATATAGTGCCCTTCCTTATCTCTTTTAATTAGATAATTTTTATTTTTGCTTGATCTGAGATGAGGATGGCTACCCCTGCTTTTTTGACTTCACCTGAAGCATAATAGGTTCTGCTCCAACCCTTTACTTTTACTCTGTATGTATCACCCTGCTTCAGGTATGTTTCCTGCAAACAACATATTGTAGAATTCTGGCTTTTATTCCAGTCTACTAACTGCTTCCTGAGGAATTTACCCCATTCATATTTATGGTTAAAATGACCAATTTTTTATTACTTGCCATCTTGTTAAGCCCTGCTTATGCTTTTCTCCTTTCCTTCCTCCTTACCCCCCTCCCCAGTATTAAACTTGTGAGCACCATTTGCTTCTCACAGCCTTCCCTTTTTATTATCCCTCCCCCTCCTTATAGTTCCTCCTCCTATCTTACCCCTTTTCCTCACAGTTTCTGTATTCCCTTCCGCTTAGCTTAGTCCTTACTACTTTTCAATGAGGTTGGAGATGTTTCACCATAAATTGAATATGTCCAATATTTTTCTCTTTAAGCCAATTCTGATGGCAGTAAGATACACACTATGTTCATTCCCCTCCATTCTTTCTCTCAGATATAATAGGTTTCCTTTGCCTCTTCATGAGATGTAGTACCCCCACTTTACCCTTTTCCCGATACAATTTCCTTTCCAACTCTAGTTTCTATAACAAAGTATACATGTGTTCTTTATATAACTTTATAGCAGAAATATAGTTCCCAAGATTTCTTTTTACCTTTTTAGGTTTCTCTTGGGTTCTATATCTGTAGATCAAACTTTTTTGTTTACTCCCGTTTTTTTCATCAGAAATAGATGAAATTCACTTATTTTGTTGAATATCTATCTTCTTCCCTGGAAAAAGATGCTCATTTTGGCTGGGTATGCTATTTTTGGCTGCATACCGAGTTCCTTAGCTTTTCAGAATATCAGATTCCAGGCCCTTTGATCCTTTAATGTGGATGCTGCTAGATTCTGAGTAATCCTTATTGTGGTTCCTCTATATTTGAATTGATTTTTTCTAATAGCTTGCAGTATTTTTTCCTTCATTTGATAGTTTTGGAATCTGGCCACTACATTTCTTGGAGTTTTGATTTTAGGATCCTTTTCAGTAGGTGATTGATGAATTCTTTCAATGTCTAATTTACCCTCTGTTTCTATAATATCTGGGCAGTTCTCTTTGATAATTTCCTGGGAAATAGTATCCAAGCTCTTTTTTTCATCATATTTTTCAGAAAGTCCAATAATTCTCAGATTATCTCTACTAGATCTATTTTCCAGGTCTGTTGTTTTCCCAAGAAGGTATTTGACATTTTTTTCCCATTGTTTCATTTTTTTTTTTTGACTGATTCTTGGTGTTTCCTCAAGTCATTCATTTGTTTGATTCTGATTTTTTATGAGTTATTTTCTTCACTCACTTTTTTATATCTTTTTCTACTTGTCCAATTGAGTTTTTAAATGAGTTGTTTTGTTCTTTGGAATTTTTTTTTCCATTTTGCCAATTTTATTTTTTAAAAAGCTATTTTCTTTTTCCAACTCACTAATTCTGTTTTTCAAGGATTTGATTTCTTTATCCACTCTATCTTTAAATGAGTGGGATGACTTATCCAGACTCTTTTGCCAAGCTTCCCTTTCCTTTTCCCATTTTTCTTCTGGCTCTCTTGTGAGAGTCTTTTTAATTTCTTCCATGAGAGTCTTGTGTGTTGAGGATCAGATCATATCCCCCTTTGGGGATTCATCTGGAGACAGTCTGTTTTTAGTCTCCTCAGGGTTCAAAGTCTGCTCTCTAGCCATATAGAAGCTATCAATAGTCCATTTTTTTTTTTTTTTGCTCATTTTGTCAAAGAAGAATCAAAGAAAACAAACTACAAGAAAAGCAAATGCAGTCTGCTTTTTTTTTTTTTTTATGAGGTGGGGTGGGGCTGCATGGTATTTTCAAGCTTCCTTTACAGACTTCAGAGGGCAGCAGCGAGGCACTAGCAGGACAACAATGACTGCACTGCGCCTGTGCTCTGAGACTCTGAGAGTGTGCTGAGATACTGTAGGTGGGTGTGGCCAGATCCTGAGAGACCCTAGCTTTTCAGGATTATAGTCTTTACTCCCTGTGTTTATAGCTTCTCTGCTTGTCTACTGGCTTACTGCCAGGGCAAAGTAGCCAATACTGTAGTAAAGCTCTGATTTAATCTCAGCTGAGATTATACCTCAACCCTGCTCCAGTCTGCTGTGTTGCCACTGCCTGCCTTCAGTTTGCGCCCAATCTAATCATCCCCACCCACAAGGAAAAGAGACCTTTTCTGTTGAAATTTGAGGATATCTTCTCTTGATAATTATTTGTGATTTTTTTCAGTCAAGCACTAATTCCGAGGCTTATCTTGAAATAAATTATTCTAAGAAAAAAGACAGAGCTTAGATAGATGTGTGTGTCCTCTCTGTCATCTTGGCTAAAAGCCTCAAAGTTTTTTTTTTTTTTTTAATGTTAAACAGAGGAATTAATATTTTATCCTAGAAGCAATGAAACACCACTGGAGTTTATTGAATAAAACAAAATTATTATCCTTAAAAACCTTCCTTTGATAGAGAACTGACCCTAATTTATAAGAAACCAAGCCATTCTCCAATTGATAAATGGTCAAAGGATATGAACAGACAATTTTCAGAGGATGAAATTGAAACTATTACCACTCATATGAAAGAGTGTTCCAAATCACTATTGATCAGAGAAATGCAAATTAAGACAACTCTGAGATACCACTACACACCTGTCAGATTGGCTAAGATGACAGGAAAAAAATAATGATGAATATTGGAAGGGATGTGAGAAAACTGGGACACTGAGGCATTGTTGGTGGAGTTGTGAACGAATCCAACCATTCTGGAGAGCAATCTGAAATTATGCCCAAAAAGTTATCAAAATGTGCATACCCTTTGATTCAGCAGTGCTACTACTGGGCTTATACCCCAAAGAGATACTAAAGAAGGGAAAGAGACCTGTATGTGTCAAAATGTTTGTGGCAGCCCTGTTTGTAGTGGCTAGAAACTGGAGAATGAATGGATGCCCATCAATTGGAGAATGGCTGGGTAAATTGTGGTATATGAATGTTATGGAATATTATTGTTCTGTAAGGAATGACCAGCAGGATGAATACAGAGAGGCTTGGAGAGACCTACATCAACTGATGCTAAGTGAAATGAGCAGAACCAGGAGATCATTATACACTTCGACAATGATATTGTATGAGGATGTATTCTGATGGAAGTGGATTTCTTTTACAAAGAGACCTAACTGAGTTTCAATGGATAAATGATGGACAGAAACAGCTACACCCAAAGAAAGAGCACTGGGAAATGAATGTGAACTATTTGCATTTTTGATTTTCTTCCTGAGTTATTTTTACTTTCTGAATCCAATTCTCCCTGTGCAACAAGAGAACTGTTCGGTTCTGCAAACATATATTGTATCTAGGATATACTGCAACATATCTAACATATATAGGACTGCTTGCCATCTAGGGGAGGGAGTGGAGGGAAGGAGGGGAAAAATCGAAACAGAAGCGAGTGCAAGGGATAATGTTGTAAAAAATTACCCTGGCATGGCTTCTGTCAATATAAAGTTATTATTAAATAAAATTAAATTAAAAAAAAAAAACAAAAAACAAAAACAAACAAACAAAAAAAACCTTCCTTTGGTCCAAAGGTTACAAAAAAAATTACAAAAGAATTTCTATTTAATCTCTAACAATATTTAAATGTTATTAGCATTTGGTATTGATTTTTATTAATTATTTGGATAAAAACATCAATAAGATTGTTAGCATAGTTATAGATGACACAAAGTTAGAAGGATTAGACAATAAACTGGATAACAGATTTAGAATCCAAAAAGCAATTGACAAACAAAGAAAATGGGCTTCATATACTAAGATAGAATTTATTTGGGTCAAATCACACATCTTACACTTGGTTTAAAAAAAAATCAACTTCCCAAGTATGAAAGGAATAGCTAGACATCAGTGTGCTAGAAGACATGGAGGTTTTAACTGACTATAATGAAAGTTAACGAAAGGAAACAAAATCTCAAATTACATTAAGAGACATTGCTTCCATGAATTTTAAAAAAAAGTTTTCAAGGAGGATGTTATTCTTTGGGTTATTGCACTCCAAATCATATCTAAACTATGCTGCATTCATTTCTGTTCAATTCTCTTGTAAAGAATATAATCCAAGAACATAAGAGAATAGTCTCAACAGACCTTAAAAGTGATTTGTCCATCATAAAATGTCATTGCATCCTGCAATGCCAAAGGTGTGAGATACTTTGGGTATACATATTCCCTAACAACAACAACACCCCTTTATCAGTCTCTTTATAGATAATTTGTAAACAGTATTTCAGGGAGAATAAACATCATATTTATTTTGGTTGTGGTAGAGTATTTTATAACTACAATTTAGGCTATTCCATTTCAATAAATACATTCCTTTGAATTATTTGCTTTCTCTGGCTATTGAAAATATACCACTCATAGCAAGTCATAAATTGTAATTTCAGAAATGCAGGCCAACAGAGTACCTAGAACTTGGGGTACTTGTTTCCTAGGAAGTCAGTGTTAGAGTTTAGGAATTAGCCCAGGGAGAATATTACTCTTCTTAATGTTAATATGATCTGTATCTACTAATGATGTGAGAGGATAATAGAACCAGGAAAACACTACCATTACAATAAAACAATTGAAAGTGGCAAAATTAAAATGAATAGTAATCATCTGAAATGCTACAATCAATAATGATTCTAGATAATTGATGCTAGATTACATTGTATAGAGTTAATGGGTGAGGTGAAAATATATTCTATCAGATGTAGTCATTCTATTTTAAGGTTTTTAATGAATAGTTTGTGCTGATTAGGGTAGTAAAAGTTGAAGTAGATGCTTGTGTAATAATTACAATATAAAAAAACAAAATACATTTTTAAAACTCCCTAAATTAAAAAAAAATAACCATCACTTTATTCTGATATTCCCTGGAGACAAAGCTAGAATTAGGAATTTTGGCACTTATGGAAAATTCAGTTGAAGAGATAGGAGGAGGGTTGTGATAGTAATGGCAAACTCTCTTGGAAAAAATATATTTTTCTTATATTTGTGATTGAGGCAGATAATTTCTTAGGGTATGATTTTTGTTGTTGGGATGCTTTTAACTTCTCTTTTTATTAAATTTATTTTTCTATTAATGATTGGAATCAGGTTTGTAGGAGATATCTATCCCTTTACTCTTTTTATCTTTGAAATACATTATTTTACTCCCATCTGCAGTTTCTAGTGAGAGCCAAATAGTCTTGGTTGTTCTTTTCTTTTTAGTTGAAGAATTCCCCCCTTTCACTTGAAGAATTTCTTATTTGTCATTAGAATTTTAAAATTTAGCCAGTGTATCTCTTAGAATTGCAGCACAAGAGTTTTCTATAAATAATCTGTGGACTCTTTCAATTGACATTCTTTTTTTCTACTTTTTGGAATTGTTGGACAGTTTTTTAAAATTCCATTTTTACAGTGTACAGTTTTTTTGACTTGATTTATTTATTTTTTATAAATCTCTAATTCTTGTTATCCTCATATATGTTTTCCTTGAGATAAATGTTTTTCTTGTACAGAGATTATTTTCTTTTAATGCTTTTTACTTTTCTTCCTCCAGTTTGTCTATTATTTCCATTTTAAGTCATTGTCTATCTATCTGTCTGTGTCTCTTTCTCTCTGTCTCTGTCTCTTTGGTGAGGTTTATCAACATAGATTTAAGTTTTTTTCTTTTGACAATTATTCTGCTGCTCAAGGTTATACATTCTATTTTCATAATTCTTATTTATAATTTAAACACTTAGGAAATTTTGCTATGGTTCCACATTCTTGTGGGAATTCACAGGATTTTCTGTCTCATCTAATATTCTTCCCATATGTATTTATAGATATCTGAATTCTTTTATCTTATCTAAAGGCCACATTTGCTTCTCCTTGATGATGTATCTGTTTGTGCTCAAGGGCTTTGGCCTTTTTTTTTTTTCCTGTGGTTTTTGTTAATCTCAACTCCCCCTATTTTATGTTTTCATATTGCTCACTTTTGTGATCCTTCTCTCTTGATGGCAGTTTTCTCAGGGTTGAATCTTGATTACTTCTATGCTGAGCAATTTCATTAACCTCAGCCCTTGTCCCAAGTGATTTCTGAGGGAAGATAGTACTTCAAGCTAGATGTCTTTTTCCTTTGCTTCAGCCATGATGGAGTCACAGCCCTGTTGGAGTCTTCTCATAGTTCCTTCTGTTTCTCAGTTATCTAAATAAGCTTTCTTGGAATATAAAGTGCTGCCATGTTGCAGTCCCAATCAGAGTAAACTTTTGCTTTTGGTTTACCATGTTGTAGGGTAGGATACTGAGTGGAAAGGAGAAAAATTGAATTCTGTTCCAAGCATGCTAATTTTAGATTAGGAACTAACTTTTCTTTGGATCGGACATTAGGCTGCTTCCTTGTTAAAATTCTTGATATCTCATATGATCAAGATAGATGAAATTACTTAATATTTTGCACACAGCTCCTCTTTGGTATAGGTTTTGAAAGGTTGTGAGGATTGGGGAAATTTTCTAGTCTTCTATTTTGATTGTCACAAGACCAATAAACCACTCTTTTCTTCTTTCAAATGTGAATATATTTACTTTCTAAATCAGAAAGAAAGCAAGTTTGGTTGTTGATGATGTCCTAAACTTGCAGGATTTTATTTATTTAATTAATTGTAATTTTCTCAATTACATGTAAAACAGTTTTAAGTTCTAAGTTCTCTCCCATCTGCTTTTCTTCCCTTTTCCATTGAGAAGGCAAGAAATAAACTCAGAGAATTCTTGATATGTTAGCATTTAAGTATTGTTTTATTATTCACTTTACTGAGTCCAGATCATATCAATTAATATTATTTTAGTGGGTTTCTTACTTTTCCAAGTACATTAAATATTTTAATCCATCACAATTTGCATAAAGAGAGCAGTCAGAAGATAGAGAGAAAGCCATAAAACCAACAAACATTGACTCTAGTTCCACTTCTTATTTGTGACTCTGTCTAGTCAATTAACCTCTCAATATCAAGGAAACTAAGACTGTAAACTAAAGATAAGGTGATAACCTACATTGGTACCAAAAGTAACCTCTTCCTTGAGATCCCTCTAGCACTGAAATCCCAGGTCTAAAGCCCTTAATTTAGCTAACCTTAAGAAATGAGTGGTTTATTTATTTATATAAAAATACATACACATATATATATTTGCAAGGTAATTTGGGTCAAGTGATTTGTCACACAGCTAGTGTTGTGTCTGAAGCCAAACTTGAGCTCAGACACTCCTAACTACAGAACTGGTGCTCTATCTATTGAGCCATCTAGTTGCCACACTAGGTGGCTTATTTTCATAGATATAAATACAAGCTAAATGGCCCTTTCATACCAAGGGTGCCTTAAAATAAGTGACCTCAGTCTGGTAGATATTGTTAACCTCATAGTTGGCAAATGTTTTTTTTTTTTTAATTTTTATTTAATAATTACTTTATATTGACAGAAGCCATGCCAGGGTAATTTTTTTTTTTACAACATTATCCCTTGCACTCACTTCTGTTCCGTTTTTTTCCCCTCCCTCCCTCCACCCCCTCCCCTAGATGGCAAGCAGTCCTTTATATGTTGGATATGTTGCAATATATCCTAGATACAATATATGTTTGCAGAACCGAACAGTTCTCTTGTTGCACAGGGAGAATTGGATTCAGAAGGTATAAATAACCCGGGAAGAAAAACAAAAATGCAGATAGTTCACATTCGTTTCCCAGTGTTCTTTCTTTGAGTGTAGCTGCTTTTGTCCATCATTTATCAATTGAAACTCAGTTAGGTCTCTTTGTCAAAGAAATCCACTTCCATCAAAATATGTCCTCATACAATATCGTTGTCGAAGTGTATAATGATCTCCTGGTTCTGCTCATTTCACTTAGCATCAGTTCATGTAAGTCTCGCCAGTCCTCTCTGTATTCATCCTGCTGGTCATTTCTTACAGAACAATAATATTCCATAACATTTATATACCACAATTTACCCAGCCATTCTCCAATTGATGGGCATCCATTCGTTTTCCAGTTTCTAGCCACTACAAACAGGGCTGCTACAAACATTTTGGCAATACAGGTCCCTTTCCCTTCTTTAGTATTTCTTTGGGATATAAGCCCAATAGAAACACTGCTGGATCAAAGGGTATGCACAATTTGATAATTTTTTGGGCATAATTCCAGATTGTTCTCCAGAATGGTTGGATTCGTTCACAACTCCACCAACAATGCATTAGTGTCCCAGTTTTCCCGCATCCCCTCCAACATTCATCATTATTTTTTCCTGTCATCTTAGCCAATCTGACAGGTGTGTAGTGGTATCTCAGAGTTGTCTTAATTTGCATTTCTCTGATCAATAATGATTTGGAACACTCTTTCATGAGTGGTAATAGTTTCAATTTCATCCTCTGAAAATTGTCTGTTCATATCCTTTGACCATTTATCAATTGGAGAATGGCTTGATTTCTTATAAATTTGAGTCAGTTCTCTATATATTTTGGAAATGAGGCCTTTATCAGAACCTTTAACTGTGAAGATGTTTTCCCAGTTTGTTGCTTCCCTTCTAATCTTGTTTGCATTAGTTTTGTTTGTACAAAGGCTTTTTAATTTGATGTAATCAAAATTTTCTATTTTGTGATCAGTAATGGTCTCTAGTTCATCTTTGGTCACAAATTTCTTTCTCCTCCACAAGTCTGAGAGATAAACTATTCTATGTTCCTCTAATTTATTTATAATCTCGTTCTTTATGCCTAGGTCATGGACCCATTTTGATCTTATCTTGGTATATGGTATTAAGTGTGGGTCCATGCCTAATTTCTGCCATACTAATTTCCAATTATCCCAGCAGTTTTTATCAAATAATGAATTCTTTTCCCAGAAGTTAGGGGCTTTGGGTTTGTCAAACACTAGATTGCTATAGTTGACTATTCTGTCTTGTGAACCTAACTTTTTCCACTGATCCACTAATCTATTTCTTAGCCAATACCAAATGGTTTTGGTGACTGCTGCTTTATAATATAATTTTAGATCAGATACAGCTAGGCCACCTTCATTTGATTTTTTTTTCATTAATTCCCTTGAGATTCTCGACTTTTTATTGTTCCATATGAATTTTGTTGTTATTTTTTCTAGATCATTAAAATATTTCCTTGGAAGTCTGATTGGTATAGCACTAAATAAATAGATTAGTTTAGGGAGTATTGTCATCTTTATTATGTTCGCTCGGCCGATCCAAGAGCACTTAATATTTTTCCAATTATTTAAGTCTGACTTTATTTGTGTGGAGACTTTTTTATAATTTTGCTCATATAATTCCTGACTTTCCTTTGGTAGATAGATTCCCAAATATTTTATGGTATCAACAGTTATTCTGAATGGAATTTCTCTTTGTATCTCTTGCTGTTGGGTTTTGTTGGTGATATATAAAAATGCTGAGGATTTATGGGGATTTATTTTGTAGCCAGCTACTTTGCTAAAATTATGAATTATTTCTAATATCTTTTTAGTAGAATCTCTGGGGTTCTCTAGGTATACCATCATATCATCTGCAAAGAGTGATAGTTTGGTTTCCTCATTGCCTACTCTAATTCCTTTTATATCTTTCTCGACTCTTATTGCCAAGACTAGTGTTTCTAACACGATATTAAATAATAATGGTGATAGTGGGCAACCTTGCTTCACTCCAGATCTTACTGGGAAAGATTCCAGTTTTTCCCCATTGCATATGATGCTTACTGATGGTTTTAAATATATGCTCCTGACTATTTTAAGGAAAAGTCCCTTTATTCCTATGCTCTCAAGTGTTTTTATTAGGAATGGATATTGGATTTTATCAAATGCTTTTTCTGCATCTATTGAGATGATCATATGGTTTTTGTTTGTTTGGTTATTGATATAGTCAATTATGCTAATAGTTTTCCTAATATTGAACCAGCCCTGCATTCCTGGTATAAATCCTACTTGGTCATAGTGTATTATCCTGGTGACAATTTTCTGTAATCTTTTTGCTAATATTTTATTTAAGATTTTAGCATCAATATTCATTAGGGAGATTGGTCTATAATTTTCTTTCTCTGTTTTCAGCCTACCTGGTTTAGGTATCAGTACCATGTCTGTGTCATAAAAGGAGTTTGGTAGGACTCCTTCAATCCCTATTTTTTCAAATAGTTTATTTAGCATTGGAGTTAATTGTTCTTTAAATGTTTGGTAGAATTCACATGTAAATCCATCTGGTCCTGGGGATTTTTTCTTAGGGAGTTGATTGATAGTTTGTTCTATTTCTTTTTCTGAGATGGGACTGTTTAGGATATTTACTTCTTCCTCTGTTAGTTTGGGCAAGCTATATTTTTGGAGGTATTTTTCTATTTCATTTAAGTTGTCGAATTTATTGGCATAAAGTTGGGCAAAGTAACTCCTAATTATTGCTCTAATTTCCTCTTCATTAGTGGCGAGTTCTCCCTTTTCATGTTTAAGACTAACAATTTGATTTTCCTCTTTCCTTTTTTTAATCAGATTTACTAAGGGTTTGTCTATTTTGTTGGTTTTTTTCATAGAACCAACTCTTAGTTTTATTAATTAATTCAATAGTTTTTTTTACTTTCAATTTTATTGATCTCTCCTTTTATTTTTAGAATTTCAAGTTTAGTGTTTGACTGGGGGTTTTTAATTTGTTCCTTTTCTAGCATTTTTAGTTGCAAACCCAATTCATTGACCTTCTCTTTCTCTATTTTATACAAATAGGCCTCTAGAGATATGAAATTTCCCCTTATTACCACTTTGGCTGCATCCCATACATTTTGGTATGATGTCTCATTATTATCGTTTTCTTGGGTGAAGTTATTAATTATGTCTATGATTTGCTGTTTCACCCAATCATTCTTTAGTATGAGATTATTTCGTTTCCAATTATTTTTTGGTCTACTTCCCCCTGGCTTTTTGTTGAATGTAATTTTCATTGCATCGTGGTCTGAAAAGGATGCATTTACTATTTCTGCCTTACTGCATTTGAGTTTGAGGTTTTTATGTCCTAATATATGGTCAATTTTTGTATAGGTTCCATGAACTGCTGAAAAGAAAGTGTATTCCTTTCTGTCTCCATTACATTTTCTCCAGAGATCTATCATATCTAACTTTTCTAGTATTCTATTTACCTCTTTGACTTCTTTCTTATTTATTTTGTGGTTTGATTTATCTAATTCTGAGAGTGCAAGGTTAAGATCTCCCACTATTATAGTTTTACTGTCTATGTCTTCTTGCATCTCTCTTAATTTCTCTTTTAAGAATTTAGATGCTACACCACTTGGTGCATATATGTTTAATATAGATAGTGCTTCATTGTCCATGCTACCCTTTAGCAAGATATAGTGCCCTTCCTTATCTCTTTTAATTAGATCAAGTTTTGCTTTAGCTTGATCTGAGATCAGGATGGCTACCCCTGCTTTTTTGACTTCACCTGAAGCATAGTAGATTTTGCTCCAACCTTTTACCTTTAACCTGCATGTATCTCCCCGCTTTAGGTGTGTTTCCTGTAAACAACATATTGTAGGATTCTGGCTTTTAATCCATTCTGCTAACCGCTTCCTCTTTATGGGGGAGTTTACCCCGTTCACATTTATGGTTAGAATGACCAATTCTGTATTACTTGCCATCTTGTTAACCCCAGTTTATGCTTTTCTCCCTTCTTTCCCCTTTACCCCCCTTCCCAGTATTAAGCTTGTGAGCACCACTTGCTTCTCACAGCCTTCCCTTTTTAGTATCCCTCCCCATGCCTTAGAGTTCCTCCTCCTATTTTACCCCTTTCCCTCCCAGTTTCCGTATTCCCTTCCGCTTAGCTTATTCCTTCCCTTTTCACTTTTCCCTTCTCACTTTTCAATGAGATGGGAGAAGTTTCACCATAGATTGAATATGTCTTAAGATTTTTCACTTAAAGCCAATTCTGAAGGCAGTAAGATACCCACTATATTCATCCCCCTCCATTCTTTCTCTCAGATATAATAGGTTTCCTATGCCTCTTCATGAGATGTACTACCCCCACTTTACCCTTTTTCTGGTACAATGTCCTTTCCACATCAATTTCTAGAACAAGGTATACATGTACTCTTTATACATCTATATAGCCGAAATATAGTTCCCAAGATTAATCTTTACCTTTTTAGATTTCTCTTGAGTTCTATATTTGTAGATCAAACTTTTTGTTAAGTTCTGGCTTTTTCATCAGAAATAGATAAAATTCGCTTACTTCGTTGAATGTCCATCTTCTTCCCTGGAAAAAGATGCTCATTCTCGCTGGGTAAGTTATTTTTGGTTGCATACCAAGTTCCTTAGCCTTTCGGAATATCATATTCCAGGCCCTTCGATCTTTTAATGTGGATGCTGCCAGATCCTGGGTGATCCTTATTGTGGCTCCTTGATACTTGAATTGGGTTTTTCTAGCCGCTTGCAATATTTTTTCCTTCGTCTGAAGGTTCTGGCATTTGGCCACTATATTCCTTGGTGTTTTGATTTTAGGATCCCTTTCAGTGGGTGATCGATGAATCCTTTCAATGTTTATTTTTTCCTCTGTTCCTATGACTTCTGGGCAGTTCTCTTTGATAATTTCCTGGAAAATAGTGTCCAGGCTCTTTTTTTCATCATGCTTTTCTGGGAGTCCAATGATTTTCAGATTGTCTCTCCTGGATCTGTTTTCCAGGTCTGTTGTCTTCCCCAGAAGGTATTTCACATTCTTTTCCATTGTTTGATTTTTTTGGATTTGTTTGACTGATTCTTCTTGTCTCCTCGAGTCATTCAATTCCAATTGTTCAATTCTGATTTTCAGTGAAGTATTTTCTTCACTCACTTTTTAAAAATCTTTTTCTAATTGTCCCATTGAGTTCTTTTGTTCTGTAGAATTTTTTTCCATTCCGCCTATTTTGTTTTTTAGAGAGCTATTTTCTGTTTCCAGTTCACCAATCCTATTTTTCAAGGATTTTACTTCTTTATCCACTCTCTCTTTAATAGTTGGCAAATGTTAAGGGAGATAGTTAGGGTTTATAGATATAGCCCTATTTCTTTTAATTAAGTGAAAAATGTAGCAAAAAAGCAATTCACTCTAAATTCAAGGTTTTACACATATATGTAACTGTATAAGAAGCCCTAGCAATATTCAGAAAGTCATAAAAGAAGTTCATTTGGAGAATATAACAAGAGTGAATCTGGTCTGAAGAAGAGGCGACTTTGAAAACTTGGCATGAAGTGCTAAGCATTTCATCTTATGATATGAATTTGGGTCTGCAATAGCATCAGATGGCAATTTGCTAGTGAATTATGTGCTGGTAAATAAAAGACTGACTGGACAGTGCTCCTATTGAGGTGCAGTAGGATACACATTTATTCAATGAAGACATGACATCTTCTGGAGGAGTTTAACAACCTTATACAACATAAATTGTTTCTTTTCATAGATCACAGAATTGCAGGAGTGGAAAGGAATTCAGGACTTGCTTTGGAGTCTATATGCATGGAAATAAACATTTTATTGAGCACCCATTAGAAATACTGTTAGGTGTTATGGTAAATACAAGATGTAAAAGTAAGCTTCTACTCTCAAAAAACTTAAATTCTAATTAAGGGTATGACACAAATAATTATAGTGCAAATTAGAATTTGACAAGTGCTATAAAACAAAAGACAAATGCTATGCAGGTGCAGAGGTCAGTTGTAATTATAGGAAATAAGAAATACTTTTTTGGAAGAGGGGACATCTAAATTAATTGATTGGTTTATCTGGGGAAACATTGGTCAGAGCTTCAATTAACACAGGGAAAATGGGGCTTTATTTCAAAGAATCAGTATTGAGAGATTGTATTGTATTTCCTCCCTGTAGTCACTATTGTCCTCATCTCTCTTGATGTTACATGGAACAATGGTCACCAAGCTCCATCTCTCCCCCCTCCTCCAATTTATTTTTCATGAAGAATTCTTTCTCTTTCTTGAAAGCTTTTAGGAACAAAGTTGAGAATTTCTCTTTCTCTGTACTTGTGATAGGACCATATTTAAACAAATACCACCCACCTCCTTTTTTTCCCTTCTACACCAAATGCTTTTTTTTTTGTTAGTTTTGTTTTCCCCAAATAATTTTAATTAGGGTTCTGACTTTGATAGCAATATATGAGAGTTTTGTTGTTGTTCTTGATGCTGCTGTTGGTTGTTTTTATAATGCTAACATTCTATTCTGGAAGCTAAGGGGAAATCATTCTTATGATATTCTCCTTTGCTAACCCTTTTTTTTTTTAAATTTTTTATTTAATAATTACATTATATTGACACTCGTTTCTGTTCCAATTTTTTTCCCCCTCCCTCCCTCCATTCCCTCCCCTAGATGGCAAGCAGTCCTTTATATGTTGGATATGTCTTTGCTAACCCTTTAATGAAATAGTTTTAATTTGTTTCCTAACAGTAGGAAAAGAAATTTAATATTATTTAATAAAAAGAAAATTTTGTATAATACTGTAGGACCAAAAAAATTATAAATACTACCTGGAAAAATTCAGTTTGGATAATAATTTTTAATGTAGAAATATGGTTTTAGTCTATTAATTTATAAATGTCAATATTATGTTCTATTCCAAATTTTCTCCTATCAGTTTGATTTTTTACTTTACTGGAGCAAATTGTGTCAGAGTAGCTGATACATCCCAGGAGTGAAACCACAGAAAAGTATTGTCAAAGAGATACATACACTGTATTTTCTGCATCAGGGAAAGAAGATTATCCAAGGGGGGGGGGGGGACTAATCCCCTCCTATAGAAGTTTAAAATTTGATGGTGAAACAAATTGATTTTTTATTAGCTTCTGTAATATAACTCCTTCTTTTTAAGGAATTTAATTCTGAAATTTTTCTCTGGGTCTCACTTGTAAAAGAATAAGAGAGAACAGCTATAATTTGTGGTAAAGTGAGAGTTTCCATTGTGAAAATATTTTTTCTTGCCATAAATATAGAATTGCTCAGTTCTTAGAAACTAATTTCTAAATGTTGCAATTTCTGTTTTATCTTACTCTTGCAAATATCCTAAATCTTCCTTAGCCTTAATAAAATCATTTTCCTTTTATTTTTGTGGCAATTCTTTTCCCCCTTCCTGTTTTCCCCAGGAAATCCTCCTCTTAAACAAAATATTCCTTCAGATATGCTGCAGATATAGAATCTCTTAATGACCTACCCATTTGATGGCAGGTTAAGTGAATGACTATGAAGAAAACAAAACGTAAGAGCAACAAGTCCCAAGGC
The DNA here is from genome assembly GCF_016432865.1 of Antechinus flavipes. NCBI lineage: Eukaryota > Metazoa > Chordata > Mammalia > Dasyuromorphia > Dasyuridae > Antechinus > Antechinus flavipes. Next base: position 155,662,974 of record NC_067399.1, on the reverse strand, counting down.
TCCAAAGTATTAAGTTAACTTTGCAGTTATTTCTGAAAATGGTAGGCAAAGGTTAAGATTAAGGTTAAATCTGCTATCCCATACAATTGAGATAAAAGGACAAAAACCACTAAAATGCATAACTGCAGTTTGAGGATGATGGAATTTTAGAGTGGTAGGTTTTTCAAGTTGCCCCCCAAAAACTCTTTTACAAATTGAGTGGTATTATTATTAAAATGGGGGAGAGGAAAGTATAGAAATTGGCTGAATGATTTTGAAAGCAGGATAGCATACAATTTTGTGGTTTCCACTAATTCCTTCCCTGGTGTGAGCCATCACAGTAGTTTAACTGGCAAGCCTGTAGATCCCACTTCACTTAAAAGACTACGGTTTGATTTTGATTGGGTTAGGAATGACAAAGAAAAATTGTAGGCACATTTCCAGAAGGTTAAAGGGAGAAGGGGAGGTAGGATTTAAGTAACTTTGCATGCTACATGCTTCCTGATGGATGTCTACTGAGAGGAGGCACTGAAAAAAAAGTTCATAGTTTTCTTTTTTTTTTTTTCATTTTATGTAATTGAAAATGCTATGCAAAAAGTAAAATATGTCAACAGTTCCCTTTGCCTGCCTATTATCATGAAAGGCCATGTATCATTATAGGTTATCCCTGCAACTTTAAAGAATTACTACCACAGTGCTTGTTGGGAGAGCAGCTGGTTTGCAAAGCTGCTCTGGGTAAACCTGTCAGAGCTCATGAGTAAACAGACTCTGAACACAGACCCTGTACTGTTGGGGAAACCAATTGCTTTTTCTCCAAAATAAAAGGAAGAGTTTTGCTCAGGGCAATGTAGAATATAACTTGCAACTGTTCTGCATTAGCTGCAACATTCTTCTTCCTTACCACCCAATTTTCTTTTATTCTGCAGTGAGCAGTTGAGGCTCCATGTTGCACATTGGGAATATCCAAACTGGAAATAATTAAAATATATATTTCATTTATAGTAGACCTTATGTGAGTCGAAGTAAAGATTGCCACAGCTTCCTGAGTATATGATTTAATGATGTGTTCTGCATTTTCTTAATTTTCCACATTTTAACTGCCTCTGTTCCTTATTTGGAGAGAGGTAACTCAGTGAGGCACTGAGTAGAGATTGGCTTCAATAGGAACTTAGAGTTTCAAGTATATATGGGATTATAGTTAGAATTTCTGGTTAAGTATATCGTCCCTTGATTCTACTTTTCTTAGGTAGCTTCCTGAGAAGCTTAATGCCAACACAACACAAAAAATCCCTGAAATTTGTCTTAATAAATCAGCATTTAGACAGAAAGACATTTCAGATTATGGCCAATTAAAATGTTCTGAAGTTCCATTATTATATTATATATATATATATTATATATATAAAAATAAAAATCAAACTATGCTTGCTAGAGTGAAATCTATGTTGCATTCTGTTTCTGTTACACATCTATTAAATGGATATCCATGGAAGAATGAAATCATCACTAAAGTAAAGGCAAATGGCCATTCTTCAGATTTAATTAAGACATCATTTTGATGGAGACTAAGCTAACATAAACAAACCCAGAGGGGGGATAGAAAGGATGAATTGATTATAAACCCTGGAGCTCATTTGTATGCCTGTGTTGCATGACTGAAGGTTTTTTTTTTTTTTTTTTAAGTGTTTTACACTGAACTACAAGTGTGTTTTTGGTCATGGTTAAATGTAAAGGGGAAGAAATATGAAAGTTGTTCTTTATGATATTTAATGATATAAACTTCACAGTTGCAATTAAAAGCCAGAAGGTTGAGAGTATATCTTTTTCTTGTGACATTTTTAAAGGAAAGAAAATAGAACAGTTAAAAAAAAGCTCAGACTAAAGGACATGATTAAATAAGGGAGCTAAAAAAATGAAGTATGATGAAGGTGAGCCATTTTATCTAACATAATCTGTATAAAAATAAGGATGAATGAAAAAGTAATGTCTTTCATAGCAATTGATAAAAGAAGCAGACAGACTTTTACATAGAGTAAGAGTGTTGGTCTCAAAAATGATTTGCATTTCTCACTCTTTTTCTTAAGATCAAATAGAGGAGTTCTGTGAGCTCCTGTCTTTGGAACTGCAAAGAGAGAATAACTATTGACTTGTCTTTTCAGATGTGTAGATTTGCTAGTGATTGAAAAGAATCTAGAAATATCTATCTGTATATACCATTTCTATATTAGGAAATATCAGAGAAGAGTTGAGCAGCCTTTCTACTTTCATGTAATGTTCTTCTCTAAAATATAATATTCTCTGGGAGCAGGTTTCTTGGGAGGCTTCTGGAGGCAGCTTTTCTTTCAGTTCAATTATTACCCCAAATGCAGCCAGGAATTAAAGTAGAAATCTTTAATTAAATTAATTTAATTTCTTAATTAAATTCTTTAATTTCTCTTTCCTTCACTTGTGGCTTGTCTAGCTTTTCTGGAGGCCTTCCAGATCTTCTTGCTTTCAGTGTTCTCCACAGGACAGCCTGCCACCACTTCTCTGTCTTCCTTAGTTCTGCCTGACTGGGTTCTCTGACTTGTGAATCTCCTCAACAGCATCCTGGCTTGTGAATCTCTCGGATTTAATCCTGTTTAAGGCTCCTAGTTTATATATGCTCTCTTAAAGGTGTGAATCTTGTGGAATTGTAGTGAGTACTAAGTACATCTAGAGAACTATTAATTAAGCACCCAACAAACCATTGTCTCTATCAATTCCACTGATTTAGCAACTTGTAAGAATTCTAACACTTTCACATGATTATTTTTGGAAAATAGAATGATGTAGATTTTAAAATATATTTTATTTATTTCATTAAATTTCTTCCAGTTAATTATATAAAATTTTAACATTCATTTGAAAAAAAAGTTGATTTTCACATTTTCTCCCTCCTTCTTGCCTCTCCCTTCTCCTTGCAAAGACAAGCAATTTGATATCATTTATATATGTGAAGTCATGCAAAAAAGTTTCTTCATTAGCCACATTGAAAACAATTACCCCAAAACAAGAAAATAACATTTAAAAAATATATTTTTATCCTTACTCAAAGTTTATCAATTGTATCTTTGGAGATAGAGAACTTTTTTTTTTTTCATCATAAGTTCTTTGGAAATGTACTGGATCATTATTTTGATCAGAATAGCTGTCTTTTACATTTCATGATGCTGATTCTGTCTACAAGATTGCTTTGGTTCTGTTTACTTCACTATATCAGTTCAAGAAAGTCTTCCCAGGTTTTTCTGAAGCCATTCTCATCATTCTTATAGCATAGTAATATTCTATCACAATTGCATTCACAATTTATTCAGCTAATCTCTAATTGATGGGCACCTTTTCAATTCCTCATTCTATTCCATCACAAAAAGAAGTACTATTGTTTTGTAGAAATAAGTACTTTTCCCTTTATGCTGACTTCTTTGGAATACAGACTTTTAATGTTTTCGCTGAATATGTACATTTTACAGCCCTTTGGCTGTAGTTTAAATTATTCTCTGAAAGATTTGAACTAGTTCAAGACACTATCAACATTGCTGTAGTGTTTCATTTTCTTCACATTCACTCCAGAATTTGTCTTTTTTCTTTTCTGTAGTGGTAGCCAATATATAAATGTAAAGTCATATATCAGAATTGTTTTAATTTTCATTTTTCTGATCAGTTGTGATTGATAGGATTTTATGTGACATAACTTTGATTTCCTTTTCTGAAAATGCCTGTTTATATCCTTTGACCAGTTGTCAACTGGGGAATGGTTGTTATTTTTATAAATTTGACTCAATTTTATAGATTTTGAAAAAAAACAATATATAGAGTTTCAGAGTTAGAAGGAAATTTAGAAACCATCTAGTTTAATACATACCTAAAAAGAATCTTCACTACAATATTCCCCATAAAGCAATCATGTAGTTCTTTAGCTGAGGAAGGTGAACTCATGATCTCTCCCAGGAGCCCATTCTAATTATTGATAGTTGAAATTTTATGTAAGTTTTTCAGATCATTAAACCTAAATCTGCTTCTCTGAAATTTCCAACTACTGCTGCTGTATTTGTTCAAAGTCTAAACTGGCCAAAGGATATAAACAGGCATTTATTAAGCAAATACATTTCTCCACAAAATCCTCCATCAAAATGCTTCATCAAGTTGTAGAGATACCTTTAGATGTAACACATAACAGTCTCTGGCAGCTTTCCCATAACAGTTAGGCTTTAAATGTATTTTCTGAAACAGAATACACCCAGAACACTGCCTGGCACATAGTTGGTGCTTAAAAATGTTTATTAATTAGCTTCCCTATGTACCAACTTAACTACAGAGAGTTATGTCACTAGTAGGATGTCTGCCTAAAGTAGATACATATTTTTGTCCATGGCAACCCATGAAACAACAAAAAAAATTAACATAATATTATATCTAACTCCCTCCTACTACTCTGGGTATGGTGGGAGATTAGTGAAAAAGGAATCAGAGGCTATTAAATATCATAAAGTTCTAAAACTTTCAATAAATTTTTAATTTAACTACTGTTGCTCTAAATGTGAGATTCTTATCCAAGGAGTAGCTATATAGCATGAGGAACTGAACTATATCAATTTCAACATATTGTTGCTATCAACAAAAACCAGAAGAAATAAATTTGTTGCAATTAAATGTAAAAATGAATTGTAGGTACTTTTTGGAGAGGCAACAAAAACAGTCAGCAGAGAAGATATTATTGTACTCCCTAAGGAATAAAAAAAAAAAAAAAAAAAAAAAAAAAAACATTTTTATGGCATATTTGGCTATGACAAATTGTAATGATAAATGTTTGCAAAAAGACTATTATAAAACTGATTACAGTATATGCAGCAACATGAGATAATAGAAATGAAGTAACAAATATTCTACAAAGAACTTGACAAATTTTTGAAATCACATCAACATATATTCTTATACTTAACAGATTTCATTGTAAATATGGTAAAGATTGAAAGTGGGAATAATATATATGGGACAATAAGCTTCAGAAAAAAATAAAGAAACCAAAGGCACATTGCTTGTAAGTTCAGGTCATAATAATAATGATAATAGTTAACGTATATATAGGATCTGCTATATGCCAGTTAGCATATTAATTATTTCACATATACAGTCTCATTTAATCCTTACAATAATCCAGATAGATGAATACTACTCTTATCCACATTTTATAAAGGAGAAAACTAAGGCAAACAAATACTGTTACTTGTGAACATCACACATTCAGTATATGAATCCAGTTTTGAATTCAGGACTTAATAACTCTAGACTCAGTGCTCTATCCAGTACTACACCTAACTGCTCCTACAACATGAACACTGTATTGTGAGATATTGGTGTATGCCTCCTTTTTTCCAAAATGCTTTCTAATTTTCTCAGCATTTTTTGTGAAATGCTGAGTTCTAGTCCCCAAGGATCTCTGTGTTCATCAAAGGCCACATTAGTATAGTCATTTATTACTGTATGTTGTGTGTTTACTCCATTCCACTGATTCTAATGATTCATCATTCTATTTCTTAGCTAATACCAGATTATTTTCATGTTTACCTTGCAATATAGTTTGAAACATGGCCCTACTAGACTACCTTTTTTCACATTTGTTTTCATTGATTCCATTTGTTTACCTTTTTCTTTCCTTATGTAAATTTTATTATAATTTTCTAACTGTGTGAAATAATTATTTGGTACTTTGATTAATTTAGTTACAATTGTCACTTTTAATATATTGACTCATCTTACTCATATGCAATTAATATTTTTGTTTAGATTTGATTTTATGTGTGTGAAAAGTATTTTTTATTTTTAATTTAATTTTAATTTTATTAATATAGCCCCTGGGTTTTGATAGATTCTCAAATATTTTATAATAACTCGATATTTTCAATGGAATTCCCCTTTATATTTCTTCCTACTAGACTTTATTTATAGCATATGGAAATGCTAATAATTTATGTGAGATTTTTTATATCTTTCAACTTTCCTAAAAGTGTTGTTTTAATTTTTTAGTTGATTCTCTAGGGTTTTCTAAGTATACTCTCCTATCATCTCCAGAAAGAATGATAGATTTATTTCCTTATTGAATATTTTTATTCCTTCAATTTCTTTTACTGTTTTCTTATATTATTAGTATTTGTAATACATCACTGAATAATAGTATTGGTAATGTATATGCTTATCTCACCCATAATCTTATTGGGAAAGTTTCAGAATTAATCCCATTACAAGTGGTGCTTAGTCTTGGAATCAAATAAATACTGCTCATTAATTTTTTAAAAGACTCCCTTGATATCTATGATTTCTATTGTTTTTAATAAGAATGAGTGTTTAGGTTTGAAAAAAAAATTTTTCTGCCTCTACTGACATAATCATTTTTGTTGTTTTTCTTATTGATAGTATAATTTATGCTGATAATTCTTTTAATATTAAAAAAAAAAAAAACACCTGCATTCTTGATAAAAAAAAAAAAAAAATCCTACCTTATTGTGGGAGCCACCTGCTAATGGCTGCTGGGGATTTAATTCTGACCAGCAGAATAGATCCATTCCTGTGAGAGGATGATAATGATACAAGGAGACTGAGAGGCAATTGCATTCTCTGACCTCTCTCCTCTTCCCTGTTCCCTCCAATTTATTTCATTGGCAATTCACAAGCAACATCTGCATCAGTAAAGGCTTATTTGCAATTCCTTCAAGTGTGTTATGATCCACAGCTGTGGGGGCTTTCAGAGAATCTACCTCCCCTTCACACTTAGGCATGATCCTTAATACCTTGTCATGATGTATATTCTTAGTGATAAATTATTATAATCACTTTTCCAATATTCTATTTAAAATTTTTATGTCAATATGCATTAGGGAATTGTTTGTTAATTTCCCCTCTCTGTTTTGGCTCTTCCTGATTTAGGTATCAATACAATGTTTGCTAAGATGTCTTCTTTGCCTGGTTTTCCACTGAAATAGTTCATATAATATTGAGATTAGTTGTTCATGAAATGTTTAGAAGGGATTCACTTGTAAACCTATCTTGTCCCAAGGATTTTTGTTAGAGAGCTCATTTTTGGCTTGTTTTAAATGTATTTTAAATATTGATTTCCTCTCCTGTTAGTTTAGGAAATTATATTTTTGTAAATCTTTATCAATTTCATTTAGATTGTCAATTTTACTAAAATATAATTGAGCAAAATAATTCATATTAATTTTCTCTTCACCAGCATATTTTTTTTTAATTTTTGAGACTTATAATTTGGTTTTCTTTTTTTTTTCTTAGATCAAATTAACCAATGATTACTCTATTTTATTTATTCCCCCCCCCATAAAACCAATTTCTAATTTTATTAGTTCAATCTTGTTTTTTTTTTTTTTGTTTGTTTGTTTTTTTTTTTTTGTTTTTTTTTGTTTTTTTTTTTTTTGTAAAGTATAAGTTTTAGAAGTCTTTTCTCTGATTTTAAGGATTTTCATTTTGGTATTTAGTTTAGGATTGTAAACTTGTTCTTATGTTTTATTTTCCATTATATTCCAACTTCACTAATCTGCTCTTTCTCTCATATATTGATTTACGAATTTATGGATATTTTTCCCTAAGGACTGCTTTGACTACACCCCACAAATTTTGATATGTTGTCTGTCATTATTTGAAATGAATCATTGATGTTTCTGTGATTTTTTCATTGACCCATTTATTCTATTGGACTAGAATATTTTCTACAATATAGATTGAAAATTTTATACTTCTAGTTCTCTGTAATTTTATTATATATAATGCAATTGTATTATGGTCTGAAAATACTGTTTTTTCTGCTTTTCTTTGTGAAATTTGTATGCCCCCTAAAAGTTCAGTTTTATAAAGTTGCCATGTATGAAGCAGGTTGTTGTCCCTTTAAGAAACTGATCCTTTCAGATTGATTTATTCCTTTCTGATTCCCAACCCCTCCTAACTGATGCATTATCAATTCAGGAAGCTAGGACCTTTGATTCACAAATCCTGGTCAAAAGCACCCCTTTTGAATTCCAATAGGAGATCTGGGCTTGTCCCAGCCCCCATCAGATCTGAGCTAACTTGAGACTCCACCCACAGGTCCCTTTAGCTAAATCTCTCATTATAAAAGAGCAAAGCTGGAGTCCTCTCTTTGCAGAGGTTCCAAACATGCCAGCCTTACACCTGGCATGCCAAGGGTATGTGCCCACTTGAATAATATTTCCAGTGCCCTCTTCTCTTTATCTAACACCTTTTACTAACTAGACTTTAATCTTACTTCCTATGCCCATAATAAATCTTTTTATATCAATTTAGGTTTTCAGATCTGTAAATTCCTTTACACAGAACTGCTTGCGCCACCACTAGACCTCATTTAACTCCCTGCCCTTATGCCAAATCCAAAGGGGTTGCAGAGGAGCTCTATTTGACTCCCTGTACCCCGAACCTGCCATCAGACCTCATTTTCATTTGGGTACCCCAAATCTAAACCTCATCAATGCAGAGTGAGAAAAAAAGTCTACTTCTTTCAATTTCCTGTTTTCTCTAATGGTCTATCAAACATAATTTTTCTAAGCTTTTATTGATATCCTTAACTTCTTTCTTGTTGATCTAATGATTAGATTACCTTCTTTTGAGAGAAAAGGTTTAGATTCCTGAAAGTAAAATTTTACTATTTCCTCCTTTATTTATCTTGACTTTCCCTTTAATAATCTGTGTACTATGCTTAATATTGATATTACTTCACTTTCTATGGGCTCTTTTAGCAAAATGTGGTTTCTCTGCTTATGTCTTTTCATTAGACTTTTTTTCTTTTGCTATCTCTGAGATAATTATTATCCCTTCCCCTTTTTTTGTACTTCACCTGAAGCATAATAGATTCTTCTCAAACTCTTTTTTAAAAATCTGTGTGACTTTCTGTTTCAAGTGTTCCTTGCAAACAACATATTTTTGCATTTTTCTGTTATCCATTCTCTTACATGCTTCCATTTTATGAGTGTGTGTTAATCCCATTCACATTTGTAAGTGTCATTACTAATTGGGCATTTCCCTCTGTCCTATTTTCTTTTATTTATTCCTTTCTCTATTTTTCTCCTTTCCTCCCTACCTCTCTTCCTTCCTCCACCTCTCCCTCTCCCTCCATTAATAAATGCCAATTAATTATTATAACAAGGTGACTAAAAGCATGTGAGTTAATTAATATATGTTTTAAAAATCAAAGAGGTAGCTGCTAAAGAAAACATTGAACCTTTGTTTTTAAAATCTTACAAGGGTTGAATAGCAAGTATGATCAATATTCTCTCTGTGATAGGAACATCACCTCTTTTATATGACCTGGGCTGATCGTTGAAAAGATTGAGAAATCCATTTTCCTTCCTATTTACTTAAAGTATAAAAAGTACCCTAGTACTGTCAGATATCAGTCAATACCTAGGAAGGGACATGAATCTAGGTGTGATAGGCATACAGAATAACTGTTGTCTAGACTGAAACATGCATTTGAAAGACAACTTAAATAACTTGTCCCTCAGTATGTATATTTGGGATGAGCTCCACAAATGGTTAACAAATTGAACCCAGGATTGCAAATGAAGAGAGAGGACAACAGGGTAACATTAACTTTGGGAATTTGCAATGTCCTTTTTTACTTAAAGTTTGCCATGAGAGCAAAAGTCAATCTTTTAAAAATACTCTCATTTTTACTACTTCATTGATATTAATCAATACTTATTAATATTTTTATTAATACTAATGTTTTACTGGCATTGCTAATTTAAATGAGACGTAAAATGCAATTGACTCCAAAAAGTTTAAAAAATATATATCTCACAGAATATAATGAAGTATACATGGTAGATATGAGCAATGAGATATCACTAATGAGATACTCAGATAAAGAACAGGAGTAAAATAGATGACTAAAGAGTTTCATGGCAGACAAGATATTGACCAAACAGGATTCCAGAGTAGAAGAAAAATATATAGCCCTTCTCTTTTCACAATTATTCTAAAAATCAAAAACAAAACGAAGAAAAAATGCTAGAGAATATACCAAAGCAAGAGCTAATTGAGAAATCTTTTAAAAGTAAAACTACACTTTTAAACTAAAACTTCTAAAATTATTTGCCAGCTCAAATTTCTATGATAATCAGAGATATCTGGTTACATTGGAGACAGGACCCTGACCAAGAAGGGAAAAATCCTTTCAGAATTAGCACTGCCACTGTGCACTAGGGAAAGAAGAGGTTACATATTTATTTCAGAAGGGTTTGATACTCTGAAGGGAACAGAAACAGGGCTCAATTCACACCTCTGTCACTTTTACCCTAATTCTGAGTCAGAGGTCAGGCAGTATTTATGAAAATCGATGTAATGGGCAAAGGAAAGAAGAGATAAGGACCAAAGACAAAGATCTGAGCAAAGAATGGAAAAAGAAAGAGAGTCAAAGATTTGTGGAGCATTAACAAAATAGAATGTAGGAATGAGCCTTAAACTATAGCAGACTTACCAAAGGAACTTTTATGAAAGAAGAACCTGATAGCATATCATTAAGAAGAACTTAAAGAAGCTTTTAGTTAGAAGATGACTCATATCTGGATTAGTCTACTTGAAATTCAACTAGAAGTAATTACTTAGATATAAATTGAGATCAGGACATTCCCAAAATCAGACAAGAAAAGCAGTGATTAGACTTCTCCCCTAATCAAACTATTCATTTACACTGAAAATCTAAAGATCTCCAGTTTAAGTTATATCTTAGATTCTTGGAAGATCTAGTACATAGAGCCTGAAGAAAGTAATAGCAAGAATGACCCTCCTCATGCAAAATAGAACCATTCAGTGGCCAGATATTCCCTCTAAAAAAAATACACAGATTTTGGTCCTAGTATGAAATCTGATGAAGGAAGTTAAGACTAAAAGAAAGAAAAAGCAATACATATCTCCCAATATAGAGATCTTTTAATGTCAAATGTACTGAAGTCATAGGTAGGTAGGTGACATAATGGAGTATGGGCCTAAAGTCAGAAAGACATAAGTTCAAATCTAGTCTCAGACACTTACTAGTTCTGTGACTCTAAGCAAATCACTTAACCCAGTTAACCTCAGTTTCCTCTTCTGTAAAATAAGCTGGAGAAGGAAAATGGCAAATCTGTATCTTTGCTAAGAAAACCCCAAATGTGTTCACAAAGAGTCAGACTTGACTAATTAATGACTGAAACACTATATACTGAGGACCCAAAAATGTAATAAGATAATAGTAATACAACATCTAGATGCAAAGTCTATTGTAATTTCTAGGAGAAATAAACATAAAAAAAGTTTAAATTATTTTATAAATGTAATAAGAGGGCTAGAGATAAGAACTGAAAAGAATATAAGAAAGACAGTTAGCAATCGAATAGAAAGTATAATAGCAAGAGATACATGAAAATAAAAATGAACCAAATTGAAGTTTATGGCTCCATGAAAGAACAAGAAATAAAAAAAAAGACAGAAAAATAGAAAACATAAGATAGCACATGGGAAAAACAATTGTCATGGAAAATGGATCAGGGACACAATGTAAAAATCATTGAACTCTGATTGCCCTGATCAATAAAGAATCTGGAGAGAAAAATATCAAGAAATCATAAAAGGAAATTAACTAAATATTTTAGAATAAAGGCTAGATAAAAATACAAAAATATCCACTCTCCACCTCCCAAAAGACCCCAAATGAGAAGTCTCAGGAATCCCCAAGCCAAATTCCAAAGTGCTTAAGAAATAAAAATGCTATGAGCAACAAGAAAGAATTCAAATACTGAAGAGGTAATTCATCATATAGCCCTTTGGGCCTAGTTCCATTTTTTTTTTTCTTCAGAATGATTGCACTAGTCCATTTTTCTACATTCCCTGAAGCATTTTTGTATCATGGTAGCCAATCTGATGTGTGGGAAGTAGCATTTCTTACAGCCCAATAGGATTGGTTTAAGGGGAAAAAATGGGAAGATTTATATGAACAGAAGAAAAATGAAGTGAGCAGAATCAGGAGAACAATTTAGACAGTAATGGCAATGTTGTAATAATTATCAACTGTCAAAGACTTAGCAACTGATTTAAAAAATTCATGATGATAAAAAAGGATAGTCACATCCCAAAAAAAGAACTGATAGGCTCTGAGTACAAATTGAAGCATTTTCTACCCTTCATTTTTCTTTTTTCTAAACTATGCCCAAAGGGCTATGTAAATACACATACTTCTTAACCAAATAATATTATTAATAGCTATGCACCCCCAAACTTAAGAATTTAAAATTTTAAGGTATTAAGAAAACAAAGAGTCTTTGCTTTCTCCAGTTAGGTTTTAATAAAAGGAATTTGGTAGTACATTTTTTATCTATTTTTTCCAAGATTGTAGAATATTGGAATTAACTGTACTTTAAATGTTTGGTAGAATTTGCTTGTAAGTCCATCTCATCCTATGGATTTTTTCTTAAGATCATTAATGACTTTTTCAATTTCTGTTTTTCTAATATAATATTGAACAGCTAAGCAGTACACTAGACAAAATGCTGACTTAGATTCAGAAAGATTCATCTTCCAAATCTGGCTTCAGATACTAGCTCTATGACCATTAGCAAGTCATTTAACCCTGTTTGCTTCAGTTTTCTCGTTGTCAAATGAGCTGCAGAAGAAAATGACAAATCACTCTACTATTTCACTCCACTACCTTTTTGAAGAAAACTTCAAATGAGATCACAAAGGATCAGACATGACTGAACTATGATAGAATATTATTTAAGAATTATATTTTTTCTGTTAATCTGGGAAGGTAATATTTTTGTAAATATTCCTCCATTTTAGATGACAATATTATTGGCAAAACATTTTCACTTGTAGTGCACTATTTTTTTATTTTTTTATACTGGCAATGTATTTTCTTTCTTCATTTTAAAAATCAAATTAGCTAGTGGCTTATCTATTTTATTGTTTTTGTTTACAAATCCATCCTAATTTTATTTATTAGTTCAATGATTTTTCTTTCAATTTTATTAATCTCTCCTCTGATTTTAACTTTCTCATTTTAAGAGAAATTAATTGGTGCTTAATTAGGGATTTTTAAATTCATTTCCTTCTAAATTTTGTTGTTATTTTTATTACATTCCCAATTCATTTATATCTTCTTCCTCCGTTTTAATGATGTAAATATTCAGAGATATAAATTTCTCCCTATGTGCTACTTTGGCTGCATCCCAATTGGCATTTTGTTTAATCTGAGCCATCATTTTAAATAAAATTATTGATTATTTATATGACTTCCTTTCTGATCCACTCATTTTTAAAAATAAATTAATTTCCAATTTTAATTCATGTTTCAAAGGTTTTTACTGAATGCAATTTTATTGTAATGTGGTCTGAAGAGAGTATATTCAATGATTCTGCTTGTCTACATTTTTTGTGAAGTTTTCATGCACTAATATATGGAATAAATGTGCCATTCACAGTTGTGAATTAAATATATTCCTCCATGTTTCCAATCAATTTTCTCCATAGATCTATCATGACTAACTTTTCTAAAATTCAATTCATGTCCTTAGCTTCTTTCTTTTTTTATTTAATCAATTTTTTAATGTATCTGTGTCTAAGAAGAGTAAATTAAGGTACTCCATTAGTATAGGTTTGTTGATTGTTCCTTCTATAACTCATTTAAACTTTCCTTCAAAAATTTGTATGCTAGGCCATTTGGTGCATGAATGTTTATTATTTTTATTATTTCATTGTCTACTAAAGTACCTTATAGCAAACAGTGAACTTATGAAGATGAGTCTTCCTGGTTCAAAGGCTAGTACTGTATCCATGGTGCCACTTGGCTGCCTATTTTCATAATGACCATTTTATAACAGTTGAAATCTGGTAATACTAAGTCACTTATTTTCACATATTTTTTTCCCCTTGAAATGCTTGAGTTTTGGTTTTCCAAATTGTTGGAATCTTTACAAACTGCTAACTAATTAGAGTTGATCTAATCTTACAAGAAGATGTTTTGGCACCCCATGTTATTATTATTTTTCTATCTCTATGAAGTGTTTTTTGGTATTTTAATTGGTATGGTTCTGAATAGTTAAAATAACTTTTGTAGAATTTAACTTATTCTATTTGTTTGTACTATCTCTGAGTGTAGAGAGCCAGAACTGAGTGTAGAGAGTACCAGAAAGGTGCACTTAAATCTAGGTCAGCAAGGTACTCACAGTTAAGCATATACTTAGTACTTAGTATTGTGATATAATGGTTGCGCATACTCAGTGTGTTGTAGTGATATAATCGTACTGAAGTATTTAAGGGCTAAGATACTCTCAGCCACAGACACAAGAGAAGATGCCAGATTCCAGATTCCATCTTTGATCATCCACATGGCAGCTCTCCTGCTTCCTTCATTCATTAAAACCAAGGACTCAGGCTGATCTGAGATCCTACAGAGAGCTAGTCCAGACTTTACATTTTGGCACCCAATGTAGGGCCCTGGAAAAGAAAGGCTTTGCAAAGCAGGCACAAAGCAGTTCGACTGATGTGATTATAAGCTCAGTGGAGAAGTCCCTTGTGACCTGGAAATGGAGTGAGTATAAAAATAAATAACAAGGAAACTTTGGTAAGGTATAAACTAGTCACTTTCTTTTTTTTAGCTGAAATGCGGCAAATATTAAACAACAACAAAAAAAGAATCTCCTCCATCCAAAGGCAAATATGCAGAATGCATAATTAGATTAATAAAGAAGCAAGATTTGTTGGTAACATGGAAGCAGATTAATGGACTCTTAAATATATCAGACTCTTAAATATATTGGTTCTCTAAGGAAGGAAAATTAAAGCCAGAGATGTGGGAACTAGTGGGAGAGCAACTAACTGAATATTGCAAAGCTATGGGTTCTGATTTAATTCCTGAGGAAAGATTCATTATGTGCAATATAATACAATTGGCTTTAAAGAATCCCACAAGTTCTAAAAAAGGAAGGAAAACTTCTAAGGGGAACAACCAGGCAAGGAAGTATGAGGAGAAAGGGGAGGAAGGGAATGTTATTGACAAAGTAGCTGAAAAGCATGGAGAATTGGACAAGGACAGCACTGATGAATTTAAGGGTGTGGTGCTTCTCACTTTCACAGTTCAGTTACACCCAAATAGGCACCATTAAGGCATTCCCCATCTCTTGACTGTCTTCCCTCAATTTTGTCTTTTTGAGTGGAAAGAGGAAGAGGAGGGGGAAGGGCAGTGACACCATCAGCACCATGAATACAGCAGCTTTGTTTACCCCTTATGACACAATTACAAAGGGCACTAATTAAAGCTAAAGAAGAAGGGCAGGATACATCTGATTTGAGAATAGAAACATACACAGCGATTGAAGAGTTTGACTCTTCTGGTCAAGAAAAAAAGAAAATACACTCTGTTTAATCTGGAAATTATCAAAGATCTGAAAAAGGCTTGCATTCTTTATGGGCCTACATCATTTTATGTTAAGATGAGATTAGAGAATTTGGCTTTTGAAATTTTAGCCCTTAATGATTGGAAATCTATAGCAAGGATATGTTTAGAACTTAGACAAAACTTGTTGTGGCTTTCTGAGTATAGTGAACTTTGTAGAATACAAGCCCAATGAAATAGGCAATCTGGAGTTAATATACCAGTCACCTCTGACCAACTAATGGGTGTAGATCATTATGCAGATACTCTAGTGCAGACTAATTACTCTTTGACAGCATATTACCAAATTACTTCTGCTGCTACCAAAGCATGGGGCACTCTCCCAGGAAGACAAGATAGAGGGGAAGCCTTCATGAAAATAGCACAAGGTCCAATGAACTCTTTGCTGATTTTATGGGATGTCTGCAGATAGCTGTCATATGAATTATTGGTGAAAATGTAGCAACAGAAATTATAAGACACCTTGTTAAAGAAAATGCTAATGAGGTTTGTAGAAGAATTATACTAGGACTACACAAGGATGCTCCTTTAGATGAGATCATAAGATGCTGTGCCACAATGGACACAAATACCTTTTAAACCCAGGCTATGATGCAGACTTCTCAAGATCTGAACATGGGAAGACAGGGTCCCTTTTGGCAAGGCACTTCCAGACAGACTCATCAATGCTTTCAATGTGGTTAAAGTAAGGCATTTGAAAGCTCAATGTTGGCATAAAGATAGAGTGAAAAAACAGGGTGGGAGAACAAGACCCAAAACCTCATGTTCAAAATGCAACAAAGATTTCCATTGATCATCAGAATGTAGATTGACTCAGGGAAATGGGAAGCAGGGCCCAACTACAGGGCCGCAGGCAAAAAACACCTGGAGCATGATGTGAGCTGATGTCACACCCAGAGAGTCTTTAGAAGTTCAATACTCCAACATGATCAATCAGCCGAGAAGGAACCTGATGAGGCAAAGAGATTATAATTGGGGAAAATAAAGTTTTATGCAGCTGGGACTACTGAGATACCCCCTGGAGAGGTGAAATCTATGCCTGTCTGGCCTATGGATCCTTTGCCTCCAGGCATAATAGGCTTGACCATTTCACCTCCTGAGAGTGCTTACAAAAGTATCCATCTATACACTGATTTGGGAAAGTGGGGAATGTGTAGCTAATACACTAATACAGGTAGACAATGTATGACTTATTATCCAGGAGAAGAAGTACTAGCATAATGTTTACTGATACAGACGCCTAATAGGCAATTTGGTGATATTTGCCCAGATTTTGACTCCCAACAACAGAATCCAGGAATATTCTATACAGCAGCTGTGACAGCTGACCTTCCTATTCTCACTATCTGGCAAACCAATGAAAGGGTTGGTAGACATAGGTCCAGATCATACAGTCATTAGAGGTGACAATTGGCCCAGTCATTGGCTAAAGATTAAGGCAGACACCTATATTTCTGGCATAAGAGGATCCATAGCAGCTGAAGTTTGTGCTACCCCTTTGAGATAGATATTTGAAGGTGAAGTAGGAGTTTTTACTCCTTTTGTAGTTGAAAAAAATCCCCATTAATCTATGGGGAAGAGACATCTTACAACAGAATTATAATTGAGTATTTCAACTTTTTAGGCAGGGCTGCTGTTGAAGGCCTGCCTGCACTCTCATCTGTTCCCACTCAATGGAAAACTGATACACCAGTGTGGGTAGAACAGTGGCCCTTAGTGAATGATGGAATTCAGGTCCTATTAGATATAGTACAAGAGCAACTTGACCAAGGACACTTACAACCTTTGCTAAGCTCTTGGAATTCTTCTATCTTTGTTGTAAAAAAGAAATCTGGAAAATGGAGGATGTTGACTGATTTAAGAAAAGTAAACGAACAGATGAAAACTATGGGAACTCTTCAGCCTAGACTTCCATATCCTACTCAATTGCCTAGGGGATGGCCTCTTTGAGCTATAGACATTAAGGATTGTTTCTATTCTATCCCTCTAGATAAGGAGGATGTGAAAAGATTTGCCTTTTCAGTACCCAGTGTTAATTTAGCTGAGCCT
This sequence comes from Antechinus flavipes, assembly GCF_016432865.1. Lineage (NCBI taxonomy): Eukaryota > Metazoa > Chordata > Mammalia > Dasyuromorphia > Dasyuridae > Antechinus > Antechinus flavipes. The sequence goes on along the minus strand of NC_067399.1, from coordinate 155,645,477 downwards.
TATAAAAGATATGAATGGACAATTTTGCCACAGGGAATGAAAAATAGCCCTACTATGTGCCAAATGTATGTTGCTGCTGCTCTTACTCCAGTAAGAAAAGCATTTCCAAAAGTAATATCTTTACATTATATGGATGATATTTTGGGGTATGCACCTGAGGAACAAATGTTAGAAGCATGTCTACAAAAGACCATAGAAACACTAAGGAACTACAAATTACATATAGCTCCAGAAAAAATTCAAAGTCATGGTCCTTTTCAATATTTAGGATATGAAGTATATCCTAAGGTGCTTACAGTATAAAAACTTTATTTAAGAACAGAGAAGATGAACACTTTAAATGACTTTCAGAAATTGATAGGAGATATGGAATGGATGTGTCCAGTGTTAGGCTTAACTCCCTATCAATTATAACCATTATAAGATATTTTAAGGGGCGACACTGCTTTAAACTCACCACACCAGCTTACAAAAGAAGTGCAAGAGGCTTTGAGTGAGGTTGAACTGGCTTTATTCAATGTGGTTGAAAAAGTCATTCAAAAACTCTTGGAAATAGCAGTTTTTGCTACAAAAGTGGACCTACAGGAGTCCTTCATCAAGGAGACAGTGTGATAGAATGGGTGAACCTCCCAGCACAACCACAACAAAGTCATACTCCTTACCCAGTGCTTGTGTCTAGAATTTTATTAAAAGCCATTAAGTGAGTAGTACAATTATCTGGGATAAGACCTGAGAAGCTATATACTTTTTATACCAATGGACAAATTAATATATGCTGTGAAACCATCCCAGAGTGGCAATTTTATTGGCCACTGCTCCAAAATTTATACACGTGTCTCCACTAAAGATCACTTGGCTATTACATAATTGACAATGGATTTTTGAAGAAAAGGTTTCTAAGGTTCTTCTTAAAGGACCAACTAACTTTACAGATACATCCAAATATAATGTTTGTGCTGTATACTCTCATGACTTAACTATAAAGTAGTCAGAACTCCTTTTCTGTCCATTCAGCATAATGAACTATATGCAATCATGCTAGCTCTTACTTATTATCCAGGAGATGTAAATATAATATCTGATTCAGCTTATTCAGTAGGTGTGGTACAAAGAATTGCCACAACCCAAATGAAATTTGTAGCTTCTAATATATATCAGCTCTTTAAAGAACTTCAAGAGCAAGTGAGAAAGCATCCAGGTAAGATTTATATCTTGCATGTCCACTCTTATAATGGATTTCCAGGTCTTATTTTTTAATGGAAATTCAAAGGCAGATCTCCTAACCATGGTAGCCAATACTCCCTTATTTCAAGCAGTCCAAGAATCTCTAAATATCATCAAGCTGCTTGAGCTTTACATTTGCAATTTGGGATAACAAAAGAGGAAGCTAGGAATATAGTAAAAGGTTATACAGCTTGCCTTCCCTTCCATGCTCCTATGCTCCCTCCAGGGTAGAACCCTCATCATTTGAGACCCAATGAAATCTGGCAAATGGCTATTACCCATTTTAAATCTTTTGGTTGTCTGTTTTTACCCATATTATAGTAGACACCTTTTCAGGATTTACTTTTGCAACATAGCAGTAAAAGAGACAGCTCGAGTAGTCACTGAATTCCTATACAAGCTTTTACAATTATGGGTGTGCTGCAAGCAACAAAAATAGATAATGGACCTGCATATACTTCTAAACATTTTGCACCCTTTTGTGCACAGTATCAGATTTTACACACTACTGGCATACCTTTTAATCCTCAAGGACAGGCAATAGTAGAGAGGAGAAACAGAGACATTAAGATGATCCTCCAAAAACAAAAGAAAGGGGGAGCCATAGATAACCCTAGAGAACCTCTAAATTTAGCTCTCTATACTATTAATTTTTTGATTTTTGATAACAATGCACTGGCTCCGGCTGACAGGTTTTATAACCCATGGAAGGGCAGTGTCCAGTGTGAGCAGCTCCACTATCTTTAGAAAAGGGCCAGGTGATGTGGAGAGATCCAGAAATTGGTGAATGGAAGGGACCATATAGGCTAACTGCTTGGGGGAGAGAGTTTGCTTGTATCTCTATAGATGGAGAAGGAATCAGATGAGTGCCAATGAACTGTATTGGCCTTGTCCATTGGAAAGTGACAGAGAAGACCCTTGAAACAAAGAAGACCCAAGAAATATCAGATGGTTCCATCTCTGACTGTGACCACCACTGAAAGAGCATGGCAGTTATGGCAATTGAGTCATGAACATCAAAAATTGCTAATAAGACACATGTAGGACTTTAAAACCAGCAGGAATCATTGGATTCCCTGAGATATTATGAGACTGTTGCAGGACTCCAAAACTTGCAGAAATCCTTGGATTCCCTGATACATGAAGTAATGGATAATAGATTGGTTTTGGCCTATCTCTTGGCTTCTGAAGAAGGTGTATGTGTGATTGTTATTTATATACCTTCCTTCTAGGATTTATGCACATGTATGTATATTCATCTTGTGTTTGTTATATCATTATGTTGATTCATGTTGTTTGTTACATCACTACTAGCCTGTGTTATATTACTATGTGATTGTGTAATACCTCCCATGCTGATGGATTTATGCATACCTGTTTCAGTTTCAGCCCAGAGGAAACCTACTAACAATATTTGGTTTGACACCCTATTTCCCTTTGGTATTTTCATCTTCCTTCCTGAGAAGTCAGGGAGGGCATGATCACCTCCTTTTTGGTGTTTTCGCCTCCTGTCCTGAGAAATCAGGGAGGGAATTACCACCTGTGTTCCAAAACAAAAGAAAAGGGTGGATGTAGAGGGCTGGAACTCTGCAAAGGTGTACTTAAATCTAGGTCAGCAAGGTACTCATAGTTAAGCATATACTTAGTTCTTAGTATGGTGATGAGAATGTTCAGTGTGTTGTAGTGATATAATCGTACTGAAGTATTTAAGGGCTGGGATAAGTGGAAATGCTCTCTCTCAGCCACAGCTCTCAACCATAGCTCTCAGCCACAGATGCAAAAGACGACACCTGATTCCAGACTCCATCTTTGACCAATTACGTGGCAACTCTCCTGTCTCCTTCACTCCTCCACTAAGACCAAGGACTCGGGCTTATCCCAAGATCCTCCAGAGAGTTAGCCTGGACTTTACAGCTGAACAATTAATATTTCTCCATTTACTTAAATTTTTCTTTGCATGAAAATTTTCTCCCTTTTCTAAAATTTTATTCATCTCTTTAATTTATTTCTTATTTATTTTATGAAGACATATATACACTCCCACATACATACAAACTTACATACTATAGATAGTTAGCTAGATAGCTAGATAAATGATAGATAGAGAGATAGATTATAGGTATCCAAGAGGGTAAAGTTGGAATCCTATTCTGGTATAGTTTTGCTATTTCCTCCCAAAATTCATTTAATATTTATTAAGAATTTGAATACTGTACTATTTGGTGCATCTGTATTTAATACTGGATATCACTTATTTTTTATAGCATATTTTAATAGGATACAGCTTTCTCACATATCTCTTTTAATGAGGCCTATTTTTGTTTGTTGACTTGTATAAAAAATATTGTCACTCTTATCTTTTTTTAATTTTAATTTTTTTTTTTTGCTACTCCTGTCTTTTAACAGCAATTCAGCTGAATGATGATGTATTCTTTTTTAGCTCCTTATTTTAACTCTGCCTGCGTTTCTATTTTTAAATGCTTTTTACTCCATGAGGCAATTGGGGTTAAGTGATTTGCCCAAGATCACACAGCTACAAAGTATTAAGTGTCTGAGGCCAGATTTGAACTCAGGTCCTCCTGACTTCAGGGCTATTGCAATGGATACATTGCATTAACTATCTGCCTTAAGTGTGTATGTTTTTTTTTTTTTTTAAACAACATATTGTTGTATGCTGGATTCTAATTCACTCTGCTCTCTATTTCTATTTTATGAGAGAAATCATCCTATCACACTCAAAATTATGATTACTAAATGCATTCCCACCTTTCTTCTGATTATTCCTCTTTCTCTTTTTATCCTCTCTTCTGAAATCTTCTGAAACTTTCTGAAAGGCTTTTCTTCTAACCTTTGAATTCTTTATTCATCTTCTCATCATACCCCCTTCTTCTTATTCTCTTTTGCTCCTATTTCCCTATTGGATAAGATAAAGATCTTCATGCAATTGATTATTTCCAATTATTTTTATCTATTTGTCTAACTTTCTACCTATTTCTTCCTATTTGAATTAATTTAGATAAGCATGGAATTCAAACAATGCCCTCTTTCACTATAAAAGTTCTTCCTTGTATGTCTCTTTTATCTGAGACAATTCCCTTCATTCTTCCTATCCCTTCACCATTTCCCCTGAATATCTTTCTTTTTTCACTCATTCATTTTTTAGATGATCTCAACATAATTGAGTTACTCCAGTGCCCTCTGTTTATGTAGAATCTTTCTTCCAGTTGTAATAATAAGATCTTAGAAGTTACATGTATTATTGTTCCCTGTTCCCTGTAGGAAGGTAAACAGTTTAAACATTTTGAGTTCTTTTTGTTTTTTGTTTTTTTCATATTTAGCTATGCTTTTCTTGAGTTTTATGTTTAAAAACCAAATTTTCTATTCAACTCTAGTCTTTTATGAGGAATGCTTGAAGGTTTTCTTGTAATGACTGTGTATTTAAAACCAGCCAGAGTCAGGAATTCAGGTTAAGGGAAAAATCTTCAATCTTTATTGAAGTGAAGAGGTGAAAAAGGATTGCAATAGCAATATGGGTAAGAAAGATTGCAATAGCAATATGGGCAGCTATGACAGGAAGCCGGCTAGCAGAGGGGGACTGGAGATGAAGAGCCATCGCAATAGCAATGTGAGCAACTGTGTCAAGCTGCCAGCCAGCAGTCTCTCTTTCTGCTTCCCTTCCACTCCCCTGCTTCCATCCACCAAAATCGTCATTTCCTATACAACACATCAGGACTTGCACAAAGAGTGGGCAGGGGCCATTCTTTCTCCAAGCATATAGTCCAATTACTATTTAGCATCATGTGCTTGGGACCTCAGTGCATCAACTCAAGCCTCAGCCCATTACATTTAACTTTAGCCATCTATGCTTCAAATGTATGCCCTTGGCCTCAAGAGGGAACTACTAAGTACCAATCATCTTGTCTTTTAAGAAACAATTAAAAGCATCTACTTTACTTATGATGGGTCAGTGGTATTATCTTCCTGTGGGAAAAAATCCTACCAGAACATAATGTAGAAATGAATCTTTGTGAAGCAGTTTTAAGCTTGTTTCCATGATCTCATCAATGTAAGGACACACTAAATTGATGTAAATTGAAACACATTCATGTCTAATTCTACAAAATTCTTATTCCATCTAAAAAATCACATAAAGCTGATTCACTCAACTTCTAGAAGCCTCTATTTGGGTTTTTAGCATTCTGTGGAACTAGTAGAGGTTAAGAGGAAATCCATTTTCCCTCTCACTCTTGTTGCATCGGGAACATCAATTTTTTTAATTGATAAATATTTTTATATATTAGGCAACCCTTGAGTCAGTTTAAATACACAGTTCTTACTTGATGATATGCTACAGCCTATTTATGTCTCTCATACATCTGCATATTCCCCTTTAGGATACTTGCAATTTAAATTCTTCTGAGTGATATTCCATCGTTTGTAGCTATACAATATTGTTGGAAGTATATTCATTTTTAAAAAGCATTATTCGAATGAAGGACCTTCTTGAAATAATGTATTAGACATATAGACTAACTTGGCCTACAGTAAACTCAATGCCTATCAAATACATTTTAGGACAATAGTGATTAAAATTTTTAAGCAATAAATTTAGACATTGGGGAATTCTCTCCAGAAATGCCACCTTTAATCCTGATTGAATGATAAAGGTTTACTTTCAGTCAGCTCAATCAGATAACTTGTAGCTGACTCCCTAAAAATGATATTCCATATGGGTGAACATGGGTCAGCTAATGAGTAAACACAAGTATTTGAAATGACCAACTGGGGGTTATCATGGCTTCCTGAAAAGCTTTAAAAATCATACTCTGCTCCACAGTGGCCTATTATAATTGTTCAGGTAGTTATAACTAACCTCTATGAAGTCTGACATTGAATCTCAATGAGTCTGAAGCTTCTTGTGTCTCCACAGACAGGCAACATACAGGGCTGGATAGCTGTACAGGAATTCTTTTAGAATTGATCAACAGAGGAATAATAGGCCAGAATACTGAATTTAGAATCAAAGTATGAGAGGCCCAGTCCCTTGCTCTGCCAATTACTTCTTGTGTGCCCTTTGCTATTTAATCTCATTAGAGCTTCAGTTTCATTCTGTCTAATATGAGAGGGATGATAGGTGAAGGTATTTCCCATGTATAAACCTATAATAAAATAAGATAATATTTGTAAAGTATTTAGCACAGTGCTTGACACATATTAATCACTTAATACAGGCTTCTTCTATTCTATTCCATGATTCTTTGAACACTAATTCCCCACTCTGCTATTTTCCCCTGCCCCCATGAAAACATAAAGGAGAAGGGGGAAGAAGAGGAAGGAGAATACTTGATTTATGACCCAAATAAGGTTGTACTATAATAAAGGTCATATAACAGTTATATAAACTGAGGTAGTTTATTTCTGATTTTCCATCTGATGCAAAAATATGTTGAGCAAGGTTTATGTGCATAGAATTCAGAATTGTTTGACTTTTCCCATTCAATACTGACTTAGAATGCATATATCATGGTTCTGGCTTCTTGTCAGAGCCTCTGTTTTCATACATATTTGGTACATTAGGTAGGGATTGTAAGCATTATAAAACTGCTTCAAATCTTTCTCTTTGGAAAGTTCTGTATGTTTCTTCTTGGCTTTGTAAGATATACATGGGACAAAGGTTTAATCTTTCAAAAAACAACCAATGGCTGGAACCTTGAAAAATGTGCAGTCTAGGTAGAGTTTGAGTCCTCTCAAATTTGAAGATATTTTGAATTGCTAATGGTGATTTGTGTGACCTTTCTGTTAGCTGAGGGTGCACAAACTGTTGAAATATTCATTCATCACTCTGCTGATCTGATCTCTGATGTGGTTGGGTACATTCAATATTTGATGGATAATCTTTTCCTCTTGACATGCCTTCATTTCAGTGAATTTTGAGCAGCAGACTGTATGTTAGGAGTGGGAAGTGCTTCTCAAACCCCAATAATTTCTCTTTTTGAGATACATTGGAGATAGGCCAGATGTTTCTTATAAGGTGTCAAGGAATTGTTTTATGTTGTTTTTTTTTTTTTCCCCAAGCAAAAATGCCTGCAGAAAAACTGTATCTTTACTCCATCATAATAAGTTGCTAATTCTGCTTCTTATTAGAGAATTTCTTTGCAGCTAAAAATGATTTATTTAAATGAATATCTCTTTCAATGCTTTTCTATGTAGTTGTTGGGGCACTTGGTGAACACAAAGGCCATTTGCTATGGAAATACATGGATGCTGATATGAATCACCCCTGTAACCCAAGATTAATGCATGTAGTGTCAGGAGTGGGAGATACCTTATAATTTTTGTTTGTGTTTTCCTATTTCAACTCTATATTTTGTATGAAGAGTCATAGAGACTAGCTTGTCTCTATGAAGAGACAAGGGCAAAGAAGGTCAAAAAAGAATCATCTTTTAGGACCAGAAAGCTAGTTCTAATATTTTTAAGCATTAGCCTGTAATCAGGTTAGGAATACTATTGAAGTTATCTTCTAAGGACAGATGATCTGGGCCTAGTGTTAAACAGTTAATAAGATATACAAGGCCACTTAATAGATTGTGGAACATCAGAATGTTTTCCAAGGGTCAGGTTTATTTCTTAGTCTAAAGTAAATACAAATAATAGAATCTAAAGGGATCTAAGTAATGAGAGCAATATATTTCTACTATATAAGAATTGAATCTTAGCAAAGAACTGAAAACAAAGTAAATATTTATTTTTTGGGGTTGGCTAAACAAATTATAGTGTATGCATTAATTGGATATTATTACTTTTTTTTTTTAGAAATACCAAATATTTGGTATTTCATACTATGGTAATTCATAGAAAATAAAGAGAGTTATATGAATTGATGCAGAATGAAGTAAGTAGATCCAGGAAAATGATATATACCATGAATTCAACAATATAAATAAAAAAGAATGATTTTATAAAAGAAAGTCTGTAATTATAATTGTGTAATATGCTTACATTATATATTATTGTGTTAATTATATATATACATATAAATATATATTTGCATCATTATATAAATATAATTATAATGACCAAGAAAGTTGACTATTAGCAAATTTTTATTTTTGAAGAAGCATGAAACTATATCCGTGAAATATTGCATATACCATCAAATTTGGTCAGAGTTTTGGTTTTTATTGAACTGATTTTTTTTCAATTTTTTCTTCTCTTACAAGAGATTGACAAAAATAATAATAAAGAATTTTTATCATTGAAAGAAAAGGGACTAAATTTAAGAAGTATTCATGATTACTACATTTAATTACTATCAATAATCATATGTCCTTCATGGGAAGGAGTGCAGTTGATGATTTCTGTTCATTTCCACAAGATTATTCTCTAGCAAGCTTTGCTCAGTAGATTCAGTTGCTGTGAAAATACTCCCACTTTTGTCCCATTTCCAGATTACTTTTAGCCATCTTCTTTTATAGAGAAAGCTGTCTCCTTTCTTTGCACAAATCTATTTGTGGATAGACTGTATGCTAGGCTATCATAGTCACTGCTCCATGTTCCTCTTACCCCAGTAATTGCATTTACCCCAAGTGAAATAATTTCTGCTAATAGTTCTTGCTAGGGGGGTGTTTTATATTCCTGAAATTAGGGAGGTTGGAATTTAATTACCTTTAAATAACCAATTCCTGAATTTTCCTCTCTAGTTCAACCCTTTCCCTCCTTCCCAAATTCTCAAGTGTATTAATAAAGAAGTTCACTACTTAAGTAATATTTCTAAAGAAAAATTTTAAAGAATTATAGTTAGTAAATAGAACTGTATCTTTTTAACAGGAAGCAAATACTCATAATTTGTTTTATCCTGAAGTTAACTATAAAATTCAAAATCATATCATCTAGTCGCTGAGGAGGCTAGATATCCAAATAATCAAATCCAAATAAAATCATGAATTTTATGCTTGTAAAGCATTTCATCAAATAGCATGAAAAGTATGTTCCATACTTTTTTCTCATATTTAAAACTTTTCCTGAGAGAATTTTTCCTGAAGAAGAAAGGTGGTTTTAATATGGTATTAAATGGTCACATTCATGAATTTGAACTATTTTCTCCTTGGAAATGTATTACCTTGTTTGAACCAACATGGATTTGTTCTGGGAGCATTTTGCAAAAAGCCTGACTTTTTAATTTTTAAGTTTAAAAGGGAGGAAAAATGTTATTTCAGATGCAGAGAGCAGTTTTTTCTCACAGGAGATTTCAGGAATCTGACATGGTGGAATCATAGTGATAACTCATTTGCATTGGGGAAAATGTGAGTATAAGCAGCTGAAGAAGTGAGAAATGTGAAATCTTACTATGTGTTAAAATAAAATGATTTTGTTTTAATATTTAATATTGAATCATTGAACATCAAATTATCCTTTTAAAACCCCATAGTGAATATTATATGTTGTAATCTTCATGAAATGTCCAAGTCCAACTATTAAAGATTAATTGTTCAATTAAAGATTTCATTGGTTGCATAAGAGGACCATAAGTTCTATTTCTCGTGTTCTCCTTAATAAACAGGCTGATACCACCCCTATACTAAATTTCAAAGTTAATTTTTTTTTTACATGAAAGAAACGGAGAGTACCCTTCTTTCATGTCCATTTCTCCTGATTATAGTGGTTTTAAATTTTTCTTTTCTTTTTCTTTCTCTCTCTCTCTCTCTCTCTCTCTCTCTCTCTCTTTTTTGGTGAGGCAATTGAGGCTAATTGATTCTTTATTTATTTATTTAGTTTTCATATCATCTTATATCTACTCTCCCCCAGAAGTTAACCATATGTGGTCCAGCTCATATGCTGATTTATTACTGCCTCACCATCTTCTCTATAGATGACAAAATAAATCATACCTACATAAATTATAAAATATCAACTGCCTAATCAAATAAATTCATCCATGTTAATAGGAAAATTTTATAGAAGAATTCGCAGGTCATTATGAATTTTAATGTGGTGATTCTTGGAATACAACCTTTATTGACTAAGCCATTGTTGAATTTAAGGGTTGGAATTTCAAACTAGATAAGAGAAATTATTTCATGTTTGTCAATAAAGAAGCCATTTTTGTGAAAGTATGTTTTTATAGGATCTCACATAAAATAGTATACTGCCCTGCCTATAGTAATTATAGAATTATTGTATTGTGGTTGTAGCTACAAAGCCCAGTGGTCTTTTTTTTTTTAAGTAACAGATTTAAAGCAAAATATATTATAAATAGATATCAGACAATCACTTTCAATTTGAGCAGTTTTTATAGTAGAAAGGACTTACAATCTAAAAGATCTGAGTTCAGGTCAATATTTAGTTATGACAGTGGGCAAATAGTCCTTGGCTTGCATAATATTTAGTTTCCTCATCTAAAAAATGAGCATATTAAACTAGATCATTTCAGAATCTTCTTATAGCATTTATCATTTGCAAAGTCAATGTGCTTTTGAGGTTAGGTGAATCCCAAACTCCATATCAAACATGGTTCCCCTAAAATCTGTGCCAGTTTGAAAGTAGCTATTGGTGAACATCTCTCTAAATGTTGTGATTCATGAGTTTGATAATATCCCCCCTTTTCCAGACCAATCAGAAGACAAATTATATTGACAGCGTGTAGAAAAGAAAAACCCAAGAGCATTCATACTAATGAAATTACCAAAGAAATATTTTATAGAACTTAAAATAATAACAAAATGTATCTAGAAAATCAAAAGATCAAGAATAACAAAGAAATCGATGAAAAAAATTTAAAGAAAGCCTTATATCACAAGATTTCCTACCATGTTACAAAACAATAATCATCAAACTAATCCAATACTAGAAAAGAAAGAGTGGCTTCACATCAGTGGTACAGATTTGGTACACTATATACAGAAATAAATGATTATAGTAATCTATTGTTTTATAAACTTAGAGAACCAAGATTTGAGAGCAAGAACTCACTATTGAAAAAAAATTAAATCCTGAGAAATCTGTAAAGCAGGCTGGCAGAAACAAGACATAGATTATTATCTCACATCATTTTCCAAAATTAGGGTCAACATGAGTACTTGATTTAGAAAACAAGGGTGACATCAGAAGCAAATTAGTGAAGCACAGAAAAAGTTACACACCAGATCTGTATTTAAGAGAAAATTTTATAACCAAACAAGAGAGAGAAGGTCACAAGAGATAAAATGGATACTTTGATTTTACATGAAATTTGTTAATTTTTTTGAGAAAGAAAATAATGTCAAAATTAAAAGGACAACAGGACACTGAAATTTTCATTCAAGGTTTTCTTGTAGTAGGCTAAATTTATTTTTTTAAAAAAAGAACCATTCCCCAGTTGATAAATGGCCAAAATTTATGAATTGGAAATTTTCAGAAGAAGAAATCAAAACTATCAATATCAACAGATGAAAAATTATCTGAATCCCTATTGATTAGCTACGCAAATTAAAACCCCTCTGAGATATCATCTCACACCTTTACGATTGACTAATATAACAGAAAAGGAGAATGAGTAATACTGGAGGGGATTTGGAAAAATAGTACACTAATGCACTGTTGTTGGAGTTATGAATTGATACAACAATTTTACCAAAAAAAATTGGAATTATGTCCAAAATGCTACAAAACTATGCACACTCTTTGAATCACCAATACTACATGAGGTCTTACAAAGATTATTACATGTACAAAATTATTTACAACAATTTTATTTGTGATGACAAAATTTTGTAAATTAAGGAGATACCTATCAGGTGGAGAATAGCTGAACAAGTTTTGATATATGATTGTGATGGACTGCTATTGTACTTTAAAAAATGGAGAGGAAAATAGGTTCAAAAATATCTGGGAAGATATATAAACTGATACAAAATGAAAGGAGTAGAAGTAGGTGAATGTTATATAAAGAAACAACAAAATTAAACATTGCTCAACTGTGAAAGATTTAGCTATTTTGGTCAAAATAATGATATCTCCAGAGAGACAATTGATGAATTTTGAGGGAAGATTGAAACATATTTTCACTTATTTGTCTTGATTTTTTGTAATCTGATTACTATGGAAATGGATTTTGCATGTTTTCACATGTATAATAGTTATCACATTAGTTTTCTTCTCACTGGATTGAGTAGGGGCTAGAATGAGGAAGACAATTTGGAACTTAAAAAATAATGTGATAAAGTAAATCCTAAGAAATTTGTAAGATTTCTGAAAATGAATCCAAGAATAGTTGAGTTTAATGACATATGTAGAAGGGTTTGCCTTGGTGCAAGAATATATACATATTCATTGCAGATTGGAATGAAAGAGCTGAGTAAGGAGATAATAGTAAGGGATTTTAAGTGGAGAAAAGTGGGTGACTTCTATTTTTTTCAATAAAGTGCAAAATGAGGTCTTTATCTGAAAGAATGGATGAAGAAATTATAGAAAGTTTTAGTAAAAAAGAGGAAGTTTAGAATAGTTTTTATGAAATGTAGGACAGAAAATGAACTAGGGAGGCATAAAATAATTGTCTAGACAAAATAACATGAATTCAGCAGCACAGAAGTAGTAGATTGTAGTAATCTAGGATTTTGGATAAACAAAACCTAAGCAGTAATAGGATAAGGATATATTCAAGGGGTTGAGAGTAGAGAAAATGTGAAGCAGAATTAATCAACTATGTAATCCAGAATGGAAAGAGAGAAAAATGAAGTCTTATCATGGCTAATGCCCTAATTAAGCATCAAGGATTAGAGGAATTGGAAGTCACTGGGAAGAATAAAAGAAAGTTAATGGCATCTTTGGTTACAGGATCACACTAGATTTCGCAAAGACTTTAATGGCCATTAAGTATAATCTGCTTCATTTGTTAGATAAGGAAATTGGGTATAGAGTGATGAAATGACTTGCCCAGAATCACATTGCAAATGAGTGTTTGGGGTCCTTTTGAATCCAGATTGTCTTGACTTCAAATTCAAAGCTTGAAGACAAAGAATGCAAAGGTAAACAGGTTAAAAGTCCTATGTATGCCCAGTATCTGAATGAATATATTTGGTTCTGAGTACCATATTTGAGGAAAGACACTGATATGCTAGTTTTCATAGAGGAGAACAACAAAAATAGTGAAAGGTCTTGAGATATTATATGAGGATTGGTTGAAGGAAATGGATTTAACTTAGAGCAGAGAAAATTAAAATAAGTAACTTGTTTGATGTCTTCTAGTACAAAAATGTCTATTATATAGATGGATTGTTCTTGATTCTACTGTAGTCAACAATAAATAAATATTTATTAAAGACCTATTATGTATCCAACAAGATCTACCCCTAGAGTCTACAGGGTCTCAAGGCAATTTATTTTTGGTGGAGGGGTTTTTCTATATTAAACAATTATTAAAATGTATTACAAAACTCATGGACCCATGCCAATTATAGTGTTTTGTTATTACACTGCAATGAAAATTAAACTATACACGATGCTTTTAATATAATTTTATTATATTTTCAATATTGTTCTCTCTTCCAAAATATTCAAAATTCTTATTCATATCCTTGAGCTATCTCAATAAATGACATCTATGGGAGTTTTAAAGGCCTAAACATGCATATTTTGATGTCATCACTTGACTTTTCATTATCTGCAACAACAAACTAAATAAATTGGGCAAACTTCAGAATCTTCCTGTAAAATATATTCAAAGATGATTCTAGTCATATTTTGTACTTTTATCATTTCAGTATTCAGTACCTTTCCAGAAAACTGTATTCCAGAAGGACAGACTAGAAACTACAAAAGGCAGTTCAATATTATATGGTCCAAGTTACATTATCATGCAGCTAATATTTATTGTGGTTTCCATGAATTTTTATAAAAATGTCCTCTTGATGCATCATTGTATCTAATATGGGTTTTTTAAAACTTTTTTTTAAGTCTGAGATTGACTTTTGTCAGTAATGGCATTTAGATTTTAAATGATCTGTCAAATAATTTGACACAAAACCCAAAATTGCACTTTAAATAATGGCCTAATTAAAAATCATAATAATGATAATTCCCCAATTTTTTAGTGTTTTCCTCTTCTAGTATTCAAATTTGAGCTTAAAAATTACACCTCTGTTCTTCTTTAGATACCTTCAAAATATGAAACAATTTGATGTCCCAAGAAAAATTCTTTTGAGCTAGCTACAAAGTCTTGAAAAAAGGAATGATAAAATAAAGGATCTTGAATCCTACTCATCTTTCAGTACTTATTCACATCACTACTATAGTTCAGGTTCCTTTATGTTGTTGCAAAGAAAGTCTTTTTGTTTTAGTTAACCAGTATATTTCCTGGAATTTTTCTGTTATTCAAAAATTATTGTGGTAGTATAGGTTAATGTTAAAGAATCTATGATAAATTGTCAAACTTTATAAACTACAACTATTATCCACCCAACTACTTTTGTTATTATTCTATCATTCAGTCAATAAGCATTTATTAAAAGCCTAGTGTGTTCCAAGATTGTACCAAGTGCTAGGGATACAAAGAGAGGCAAAAACAGTCTCTTCCTTCAAGAAGCTTAAAATTTACTTAGGGCAAGGAGAAATAAGAAAAAAAAAAGAAATAAAAAATTATAGAGTAAGAAATCTAGAAAGATTTCTTCTAGAAGATGAGATCATAGCTAGGACTTGAAAGAAGCCAGGGAAATCAGTAGTCAGAAATGATGAGATAGAACATTTCAGGCACGGAGAATATCAAGGGAAAATGCCCAGAATTGAAAGATGGAATTTCTTGTTTGTGGAACAGGAAAGAGGTTGGTGTCATTGGATCAAAACATTCATAGCAAGGACTAAAGTTTAAAAAGATTGGAAAGATGGGGGTAGAAGGGAGGATGATGTTAGGTTATGAAGGGCTTTAAGTCATAGTAATGAGAGTTATTTAATGAATCCTAAAAATGAGTGGACTTAGCTGCCTCTGGAGGTAGAACATTTCCTTTAACTGGAAGTGTCCAAGACAAGACTGCCTGACTGCTTGACTAGTATGTTCTGGAAGAAATTTTTTCACGTATAGGTTGAAATAGATGCCTTTTGATGCCTTTTCCAACTTTAAAATTTTGGATGATTTTGTGCAACAGTTGAAATTCAGTCTAATTCCCCACATTACTGCCAAATTTATTCTTAATTTTATTCCATGATTTTTACAGACAACTTTAATTTTCTCTGTCTTCATAGGATTACTTCTAAGTTATCTCTCTGGCCAACCTTTATCAGATTGTTGGAGTAGACAAGGCAGCTTGAGCAGGATTATCCCACCAGAAACAAGTAGAATTGATAGATGAATTGCTATAATCAATTTTCCTTGAGAGAAATTTTCATGCTTGCTATTGGTAATTCTTATGAATTCAAGGGCAAAGTTTATAAATTTCACAACTTAGATTGAAAAGAATAAAATTCTATTAGATTCTGGGAAGTATTCAAATAATCATACTAATATCTAGTGAAAGTTTATGATTTTTGAGAAAATGTGTCATTATTTATGAACAATTTGGTGCCAAATACTATTAGCCCAAAGTATGGATGTGCCTGTCATTTTAAGACTATTTAGTGGCAAAATGATAAAAAAAAAAATTGAGAGTTTTAAATTTCTGTCATGATTTTATAGAATTTGTAATTTTTCTCAGGCAAAGCAAAAAAAAAAAAGAAGAAGAAGATTACAAGAAAGGAGAATGAGGGTTTAGGAGAGGGAGACACACACAGAGGCAGAGAGACACACAAAGAGAAAGAGACATAGAGAAAGAGAGAAAAAAACAAACAGCGAGACACACAGAGAGACAGACAAGACAGACAGAGACAGGCAGAGAAAAAAAAGAAAGAGAATGGGGCCTTCCAGAAAAAGTGGGAAATCAGAGAAATTTGAAATCAAATCTATTCAAGTATGTGAGAAGTCTTCGGCAAGAAAATATTCAAAATGATTCATCACTTTATGCTGTAAATTTAAAATTTTAGTAACTATAAAATGATAAAGAAGGTATCTTGTTATGAGCCAGAACTCTGTATTTAAAACAAGGATTCTTACAAAATGCTAGTTTAGCATGGTGATTAATAATTAATGGTGAATCTCTCGTTCAGTATAATTGATTGATTTAATTTTACAACAAATAATGGTTCCCTAATGATATAATGATTGGCTTAAACTCAGTATGATGAATGGATTTAACTGTAATTGAGCATATAATCTGGAACAAACTCAGCTAGGGTGGGACTGAGAGACAGATTCATTCTATATTCCACCTTTGTGGTGTCTGGAGCCTGAAGCACAAGTCGGGAACTCAGAGACAAATTCATTCACTCTAT
This sequence comes from Antechinus flavipes, assembly GCF_016432865.1. NCBI lineage: Eukaryota > Metazoa > Chordata > Mammalia > Dasyuromorphia > Dasyuridae > Antechinus > Antechinus flavipes. The sequence goes on along the minus strand of NC_067399.1, from coordinate 155,628,920 downwards.
CTCATACCACTGTAGTGGCAGGCTCTCCTCCTTTGTTTCTCCACTGAAACCAAGACTCCTGAAAGGCTCTCAAGAAAGCCAGCTGGGCCCTAGGTAAGGAAATTAGATTGTGAAGGATAATAAAGGATTTGACTTTAATACTTGCCTATTCTTGTTGTGATTACTGAAACAAAGGTTGCTCCCAAGTTCTCCAGAAAACCAACAAGAACACTACAGTATATAGTCATTAACTTGTTTTATACATTTTTCCTCTCTAGAACATCTGCAGTAATTCATTTTTTAAAAATGTTGCTGGTTTATTCTTAAATTCTATTCTAATTATTTGTAAGTAATTCAAATCCTAAAGAAACTTTTACTGAATTTAATTGGCATCAACTTTCCCTCAATACCTTCAGTGATGAGCAATTTACTGCATTTGAAGGTCCCTCATTCCATTTCTGAATAATTCTGATTGTAAAGAAGCTTTTTTTTTTTTTACTATATTTAAAATATTCATTATTTTCTAGGAAAAGAAAGACTTCTTTACAATTAGAAAAAAAGAATTATTGTAAATGTTCCAGAGAAGATTAATGTATAAAACAAGTTAGGTTAGAGTAGCCCTTTTTTGAACTAACATGTTTTTAGTTTCTTTAAAGACGAAATTAATAGCTTACTTTGCTAATAGCTATTATTTTTATTCTATTTACAAGTAATTAGATAAGGTTTGGTTTAGTGTATAGAAAATTTGACCATTTACTTGGTATTTGCAGTAAGGGCAAAGAGACTGATTGTAACCATCCACATGGAAAAATGAAAGTAAATGAAAAGTGTATACTCTGCAGATTTTACTATATAGTTGAATAAGTAGTTTTCCAATTCATCCACTAAATATGCATATCTTTGAATAAATTGATAAATGAGATTAGAAAGAGATTACAGTAAATTGGCTAAGGAAAATTATTGCTTTCAATTATCCCAATTTATATGGTTTTAGAAGCAACTTTTAACACCAACCAGTATTATCCAAGTGATGCTATAGAGTCTGTGAATGATGGAATTCTCATAAAACTTAAAATAACCCAAAGGGCAAATGTCATATAGCAGATATAAGTTGTTAGTAGCATTCAAGAAGTGACATAAATAATATGAAGAATATGAGCTGATAACATGACATTGTAAAAAAAATATTGAATTTGAAGACAAAAGAATTGGGTTCAAGACTACAATAGTTCAAGGCTACTACTTTCTACTTGTGTGAACTTATCCAAGTCACTTTTCTTTTCAATACTTTAGTTTTCTTATCAGTAAAATGTCAAAGTTTCCATTATTTGTAAGCACCCTTCCAAATTAAATGTATTATCCTTATTGTTCTATATTGTGAGAATAAGAGATAACAGATGGAAAACTTCAAGAAGCTAAATGAATTCTGAAATTAATAAAAGTGTCAAACAAAAATGCTTCCAATTCATTGTGTTTATCATTTGTAGGATTTTTGAAGACAATAGAAATCATTTTAAGAAGACAAGTAGGGCTTATAGGAGTGTGTATAAATAGAAAGGATATTCACAAAGTGATGTCAAAGTAAACATCTGTTCACTATGTTTTTTTCTTGATTTATTAGTTTATATATTATCAGAAAGGAAGGTCATATTCTTTAAATTAAATAATATGGTACTATTTTAGATTTGACAAAATTTTGTTGACTTTCAATGTTTGTTTTATATAGATATTGTTACCATCGAGTTTATTGCTATTTTGGCCCTATTTTCTTCCCTCTGTATCACTTTACATAATCACATGTGAGTATATTCATATCTGTCTGAAGCTTCACACTCATCATTCATTATAGCACAATAATATTATATAATATTACATTAGATTATTTTAATATATAAATTATATTACATTATATGTCACAACACATTCAGTCTTTCCCAAATTCTAAGTTATATATGCTGTTTCCAACTAGGTGATGCAGTTGATGGAGAGCTGGGACTGGAATCAGAAAGATTTAATTCAAATCCAGCCTGACACTTACTAGCTCTGTGATCTTGGGCAAGCACTTAACTTCTGTCTCCTTCTGTTGCTTGCACTATAAAAGCAGTATATTCATAGCATATGCCTCCTGGTGCTTTTATGAGGATTAAATGAGATAATATTTGTAAAAAGCTCAGAATAGTGACTAGCACATAATGCTTGATAAATATTTTTTCCCTTCTCATTCCCCTTATTATCACAAATAATCTGGCTACCAGTATTTTTGTTCCTTTAGTGATTTTGTAGTTGTTAGAAAGCTATACTTTTATAGGGGTGCTTCATGTTTAACCTGTATTGGATACCTATATTGTCTAAGGGAGGGATTTAACAGAAAGGGAGAGAAACATTTTGGAACACAAGATTTTGCAAGAGTGAATGTTGAAAACTATCTTTGGATGTATAATGAAAATAAAAAGCTATTATCAAAATTAAAAAAAAATGTAAGAGTGCTTGAGCCAGCTGGGAAGATAGCATTCAGTGTTCATGTCAAAGCAATATATGTCCTTCACCTTGGTGAGAGTGTGTGCTAAAGCCAGCTCTAACATACTTCCTGAGAGCCAGCTGTTAATTTTCAATGTGAATAGAAATCCTTGAACTTACAAATCTGTATTTTACTTATCGTGTTGTTGATTGTCTAAATCAGAAAAATCAAATGCATACCTACAAAATTTCTGAATATGACCTAAACCAGATTAAGTTGTAAATTAGAAATATTGAACAAAATAAATATAGCTTCAACCAAACAGAAAATCTTATACATAAAAACTAAGTCAATATCTGGCCTCCAGGTATCTTTATGTAAAGTTTAGTGGCCTGAGTTTCTAGTTGAGTTTGACACTATTGGTCTAGAATTTAAAAAGTTTAAATTTGGGTTAAATTTAAAATTCTATAGTATGTCTTTTTTTTTCTTTTTCAGGAAAACAAATTATTAAAAATTTACCAATAAACTCATGTAGTTCTAGTAGCACTCATAATAAAACTCTCTGGACCACACAATATAAACAATTTAATAATTTTTTTTTGCAAAATTCTTAATTATCTTAATTATTTAACCAATTCACATTTGCACCACTTGCAATGAATTATTATTCCTAAACCAACAATGTATTTTCCATTCTCTGATAACTGTTTTACTGTGAAATGAAAATTTTGGATTGTTTTAATATTTCTTCCACTAATTAATAATAATTTTTATCATTTTCAGTTGGGTATTTATATTTTTCTTTTGAAAATTATTTATTATATCTTTTCTTAGTTGGGGAACTCATTATATATATGGGTCAATTTGACATCTATTTTTGGATGCCAGATATGTAGCAAGGATATTTAATACAAAGATAATTTCATGATCTGCATTTTTTTCCTAATTCTGGCCACATTATTTGTTTGTTCAAAAGCTTTTTTCCTTTTATATCCAAGATTATCTACTTATTTTGTTGTATATCATATTTGTTTACAATTCTTATGATTAAATATTATAACTTTTCATTCTTTTAAAATGTTTTTATATAGTGGCACACTTAGGTTGTGTATCCATTTGGAATTTATTATGGTGCATATTACGATATGATGGTGATCTAAACCTTTTTTTTCTTCTACACCATTTTCCAGTTGTCCTAATAGTCCTTTTTGAAGATCTTTAAAAATTCATTTTTGTTAACACTAGATTGATGTATATATTTGATTTTAGGTTTTGCTTATTTATATAATGTGTTCTTGTGATCTTCTTTTTTTCTAATTTTACTACACAAATTGAGACTTTTTGTTACAAATTTCTTTTCAGTCTTTAGAATTTTTCCTGATTGAAAGGGTACACAAATAAAGAAAACATCAAAGCTTATATTGAAAAACAGCAAGAAATCAGTCGACAGAAATAAGGCATTCAGGGCAAAATTTGCCTAATTGCCTTGTTGGCCAGCTGCTCATTTGCATACTGCCAGTTAGAAATGTTTGCTGTAATAACTAAAGAACTTTGAACCCCCGAACTATTTGTGATTATTAGGCAAGTGTATATTGCCTTGTTATGAGTCTAGAAAAATTAAGATTTTTTTTTGGAGAGGAAGCAGAAACAGCATAGAATGAAACTAGCAGTTTCCCCCAAGCTTTCCCAGCATATCTCCTCCACAACTTAAAAAAAAAATGTTAACCTGATTTTTGAACAAAAAATAACAGCAAAAAAGTTATTGAGAATAATTTTCCAACCCAGGAAACCTTAGAAAAACATCAAACAGGCTTTTATATTATGGTTTGGAGCCTAACATAGAGCAAAGAACAATGAAAATGGTTCATTGTTTTGACTGTGGACTGTGGGGTGACATCAGTACCCAGAGATAGTAAGAGTTTTAAATGCCTCAATAGAAAGAGACCCCAGGGACATTCTACAGTCCTGTGTACATTACTGAGTGCCATTTTGCAGCTCTCTTCCCCATCATCCCTTCTTGTTACAGTTCTATGCTTGAGAGAAGTGCTTGCAGTCACAAGAGAGCAGGGACCCAAGCTGTTAAGTAAGGATCAGAGCAGGGGACAATTAAAAGACCTCTCGTCACATCATGTTGGAAATACCAAAAGCTTACATTCACCCACTAAGCTGTGAAAGTAGCAGAAGGACAGAATCTCAGGTCAGACATCTCCTCCCTCACCCTCTGAAATGAATAGAATCCAACTCTATCATAAAAGTACAAAGTCATAAAGTAGACTAGAAAAAAGAGTAAACAAGAACAAAACAAATAATGATAACAATAATAATAAACATACAAGACTGACTTTAAAAAGCTCTTAGGATTACAAAACACAAACTTAGAAGACACCAACATAAAATCATCTACAAGCAGAGATGTTTTAAAAATGTAGATTGGTCATGAGTTCAATAAGAATTCCTAAAAACCTTTTTTTTATTTAAGAACAAAAATAATACTTAAAAAAAGAGAATAGATCAAATGTGAAAAAAGGTAAAAAAAAACTCTCTAAAGGAAATTATTTCTCAAAATTTTGAATTGGAAAGCAAAAGTAATGATTCCATGATACATTAAGAATGTACATAAAACAAAACCAAAAATTAAAATAGAGGAAAATGTTAAATATTTCAAAGGAAACATAACTGACCTCAAAAATAGATTCAGGAGAGATAATTTAAGAATTATTGAATTACATAAAAGCCATGGTCAAAGACCCCCCCCAAAAAAAAACACATCATATTTTGAGGAAATATCTAGATAAACTAGTTTTATCTCAAAATATTAAAACCAAATAGAAATTGAAAAAATCAACTGACCACTTCCCGAAAAAGACTTCAAAATTAAAACTCCTGTGAATATTGTAAACACATTCCAGAGCTTCCAGTTCAGAGAGATAATACTTTAAGCAGCCATAAAAAACCATTCAAATAGCATAGAACCACACTCAAGATCAAATAAGATTTAGCAGCTACTGCATTAAAAGAGCAATGGATTATATAATATGATATACTAGAAGACAAAAGAGTAAGGATTACAACAAATAATAAGCTATTCAGAAAAAGTGAGCAAAAGGGTAAATGGGGAAGGTAGGAAATCAACATTTAATGAAATAGAGGACTTTGAAGCAACATTGATGAAAAGATCTGAACAGAATAATAAAAATAAATCTCTCAAATATAAGATTCAAGAGAAGCAGAAAAAGGTGAACATGAAAGAAAATGGATTCAATAAAAGTAAATTATTTTTATATGGAAGTATGATACATGTATCTTTGAAGAAGTTTACCACTATTAGGGAATTTAGAAGGATTCTACTTAAAAGGAGAGTATAGGAGTGAATTTATTATGATATAATGATGTAAAAATGCATAGGCAAGATCTATAAATGGAGGTGGGGAAAGGGGGAGGGAGAGAGGGAAAAAAGAGTAAAATTATCCTACAAAAAGGCAAAAAAAGAAGAACTTTAACAGTGAAGGAAAAATGATGGGGGGAGGAATGGTCAGTGTTCAAACTTCACTCATATCTAAAGTCTTTCATAGAGAGGAAAAATATATAAACGTGTTTAATTGGTAATAGGGAGGTATCTTTCCCAATAGGAAAGTAGGTAAGGAAAAGAACAAAAGAAGGTATGCGTGGGAAGATATCCAAAAAAGCAAAGAAAATAAAAGAAAGCAAGGAACAGAAGAAGAACAAATTTGAGAGGAGTGAAAGAATAAAAAAAAAAAAGGATAGAAAGAAGAATATGGGTTGGAGATGAGGGCATAGTTAACAAAGATAACTGTGAATGTGAGATGGTTGGATTTATCCATAAAACTGAAACAAATGGTAGAATGGATTAGAAACCAGAATAAAATAATAAGATATTTACAAGAAATATGTTTGAAAGAGAGTAATATACAAAGAGGTAAAATAAAGGGTGGGAGCATACTCTATTTTGGTTCAGCTAAATTTAAAAAAAGACAGGAATAGCAACCATTATTTCATGAAAAAAGGAAAAATTAAACAAAAACAGGCTTAATTAAAAAGGGTAAGCCAGGAAACTACATATTGATTAAAAAAAAGTAATCATAAACAAAGAAGTAAAATAAATACTAAACACATTCATCAATGATATAGTATCCAAATTCTTTTTTACTTCTTTCTTTAAATTAAAACTTTTTATTTTCAAAATATATACATGGATAATTTTCAACATTCAGCCTTGTAAAACCTTGTTTTACAAATTTTTTCCCTCCATTTTCCCCAACCCTTTTCCTAGATGGTAAAATATGTGCAATTCTTTTATATATCTATATCTATAATCTCTCTATATTTCCACAAATATCATGCTGCACAAGAAAAATCAGATCAAAAAGGAGGAAAATGAGAAAGAAAACAAAATGCAAGCAAACAAGAAAAAAAGAGTGAAAATATTATATTGTGATCCACAATCAGTTCCCACAGACCTCTTTCTGGCTGCAGATGGCTTTCTACATCATAAGATCATTGGAACTGGCCTGAATCATTTCACTGTTGAAGAAAACCACATCCATCAGATAATCCATCATCTTATAAGTTTGTTGTTGTATATAAAGATCTCCTGGCTGTGCTCATTTCATTTAACATCATTCATGTAAGTTTCTCCAGGCCTATTTAAAATCATTCTTCTAATCATGTCTTATAGAATAATAATATTCCATAACATTCATATGCTATAACTTATTCAGCCATTCTATAAATGATGGGCATCCACTCAGTTTCCAGTTTCTTGCCACTATAAAAAGAGCTGCCAAAATTTTTTTGCATATATGGGTCCCTTTTCCTCCTTTACAATCACTTTGGGATACAAGCTGAGTAGAAACTCTGTTAGATCAAAGGTATGCACAATTTGATAGCCCTTTGAGTATATTTCCAAATTGCTCTACTGAATGGTTGAATCAGTTCACAATCCCACCAAATATTTGTATCCCAGTTTTCCCACATCCACTCCAAGATTCATCATTATCTTTTCCTGTCATCTTAGCCAATCTCAGAGGTGTGTAGTGGTACTCCAGAGTTGTCTCAATTTGCAGTTCTCTCATCAATATTGATTACTTTTATATGATTGGAAATTGTTTTAATTTCTTCATCTGAAAATTGTCTGTTCATATCTTTGACAATTTATCAATTGGAAAGTGGCTTAAATTCTTACAAATTTGAGTCAATTCTTCATATATTTTATAAATGAAGCCTTTATTATAAATCTTGAATGTACATTTCCCCCCAGTTTATTGCTTCCCTTCTAATCTTGTCAATAGTGGTTTTGTTTGTACAAAAATAATCAAAATTATCCATTTTGTGTTCTTCACTTCTTCTTTGGCAATAAATTCCTTCTTTTTTTCACAGATCTGAGAGATAAACTATCTTTTGTTCTTCTTCTTCTTTTTTTTTATTATAGCTTTTTATTTACAAGATGTATGCATGGATATATGCATGGATAATTTTTCATCGTTGACCCTTGCAAAACCTTCTGTTCCAACTTTCCCCCTCCTTACTTGTAAAGGGCTGAAACTGAAAAATTTTACTTGAATCAGACAACTAAGCACTTGAGGCTAATTGCCCATTCAATATTAGACAATGACTCTATTAGCATATGTTTTGGATGAATGGCTTTTCTCACCATTGGTGCTGGCTCAATGTTTGATGTTAAGATAATTGTAGGCAATGATTAGAGGGTGGGGTGAGAGAGGTGAGATTTCACTCAGCAGCAGGATGAGGAAGAGAAAGGTAGAGATTCTCCACTCCAGAATCAAGAAGAGATCTTTGGCAAAACTCCTGGCAGTTTGTCTGCTTCTTTTACTCCTCCCCCCTAAAGACCAAGGACTTTTACTTATCCTGACTCTGCCTGATCCTGAGGCCTTCAGGGGGTTAGCTTGGACTTAGCATTTTGGCGCCCAATGTGGACTAATGACCCTAATTTCATTAAAGAAGTCCTGATAACCAGGAAGTAGGATATTTTAATAAACAAACAGGGAACTTACTTTATTAAGAGCTAAACTAGAAACTTACTTTATTAAGAGCTAAACTACAAAGTCTCATTTTCTAGCTGAAATGGGGCAGATATTAGGAAAAGATCCTCTCTCACCACCACCCCTCCCCCACTCCCAACCCCACCCAGAGGGTGATCTATAGGGAGCATACTTAGACTAATTAAGAGGCAAGGGTTATAACTTGGGAACAGATTGATGGACTTGTGGACATATTAGAATGCACATCCCCTTGGTTCTTCAAGAAAAAAAAAATAGAGGCAGGTAATTGGAAATTAGTAGGAGATCAACTATGTGAATATTATAATGATAAAAGTCATGATTCAATTGCTAAGGAAACATTCTATATGTACAACTTAATACAATTGGCCTTAAAGAATCCTGCAAGTTATAGAAAAAAAGAAAAGTTTTAAGAACAGCCAGATGAGGAAGTGTGAGGAGAAAGAGGAAGAGAAAGGAGAGATTAATGGAAATATTGCTAGAGGGCATGAGGAGTTAAGTGAACTTAAAGGGTATACTGATTCTTACTATTATAGTCCAACTTCAATTCTGCCTACATCCGAGCAGGCTGTTGACCCTCTCCCACCAACTTCACCTGGGTAGAAGGAATAGGAGGAGTGGGAGGGGCAATGGTATCACCAGCACCTCCCCTCCAACAATCACCCCCTTTTATTACCCAATTACAAAAGACACTACTTAAAGCCAAAGAGAAAGGGCAGAATACAGCTGATTTGAGAATGGAAATGTATCCTGTGATTGAACAGCTTAACTGTTCAGGTCAAGAAAGTAAAAGTTATACTCCTTTTGATCTAATAATAATCAAAGATGTAAAAAAAGGCTTGTACTCTTTATGGGACTACATTGTCTTATGTTAAGATGTTATTACAGAATTTGGCTTATGAAATTTTAACCCCTAGTGATTGGAAATCTATAGCAAGGACATGCTTAGAACCTAGACAAAACTTGTTGTGGTTTTCTAAATATAGTGAACTCTGTAGGATACAAGCCTAACGAAATAGGCAAAATGAAGTTAATGCTACAATCACCTGTGACCAACTAATAGGTGTAGGTTCTTATTCAGAGACTTCAGCACAGATTAATTACGCCATAGCAGCATATGGGCAAATTGCTTCTGCTGCTATCAAAGCATGGAATTTTATCCCAGGTGAACAGGACAGAGGAAAGGCCTTCATGAAAATAGCACAATAGCCAAATGAACCCTTTGCTGATTTTGTGGGATGTCTGCAGACAGCTGTCATATGAACTATTGGTGAAAATGCAGCAACAGAAATTATAAGGCAACTTGCTAAAGAACATGCTAATGAGGTTTGTAGAAGAATTATACTAGGACTACACAAAGATGCTCCTTTAGAGGAGATCATAACATGCTGTGCCACAGTGGGCACAAATACCTTTTATAGCCATGCTATGATTCAGACTTCCCAAGATCCGAACATGGGAAAACAAGGTCCCTTTTGGCAAGAGACTTCCAGAGAGACTCGTCAATGCTTTCAATGTGGTAAAGTAGGACATCTGAAAGCTCAATGTTAGTATAGAGATAGAGTGAGAAAACAGGGTGGGAGAACAAGACCAAAACCTCATGTCCAAAATGCAATAGAGGCTTCCATTGGGCATCAGAATGTAGACTGATTCAGAGAAATGAGATGGGGGGTCCACCTTCAGGGCCAAAAACAAAAAAATACTTTGGGCATAATGGCAGCCAATGCTATACCTAGAAAGCATTTAGAAGTTCAGTACTCAGACATGACCAATCAGCCAAGAAGAGAATGAAAAACAGCCCTACTATGTGTCAAATGTATGTTGCTGCTGCTCTTACTCCAGTAAGAAAAACATTTCCAAAAGGAATGTTATTACATTACATGATATATTTGGATGTGCACCTGAGAAACAAATGTTAGAAGCATGTCTACAAAACAACATAGAAACACTAAAGAATTACAAATTACATATAGTTCCAGAAAAAATTCAAAAACATGCACCTTTTCAATATTTAGGATATGAAGTATATCCTAAGGAGCTTACAGTACAAAAGCTTTCCTTAAGAACAGAGAAGTTGAACACCTTAAATGACTTTCAGAAATTGATAGGAAATATCCAATGGATGCATCCAGTGTTTGGCCTAACTACCTATCAATTGCAACCATTATATGACATTTTAAGGGGAGACAGTGCTTTAAACTCACCACACCAGCTCACAAAGGAAGCTCAAGATTCTTTGAGAGAAGTTGAACTGATTTTATCCAATGTAGGTGAAAGAGTCACTCAAAAAACCTTGGAAATATCAATTTTTGCCACAAAAGAGGCACCCACAGCAGTTCTTCATCAAGGAGACAGTGTGATAGAGTAGGTGAACCTCCTGGCACAACCAGAACAAAGCTTTACTCCTTACCCAGTGCTAGAATTTTATTAAAGGCCATTAAGTGAGCAGTACAATTATCTGAGATAAGACCTGAAAAGATATACACTTTTTATAGAAATGCGTAAATTAATGTGTGGTGTGAAACTATCCCAGAGTGGCCAATTTTATTGGCCACAACTCCAAATTTTACACATGGGTCTCCATTAAAGATAACCAGACTATTATATAATTGGCAATGGATTCGTGAAGAAAAGGTTTCTAAGTTCCTCTTAAAGGTCAGACTACCTTTACATATGCATCCAAACATAATATTTGTGCTGTATACTCTAGTGACTTAACCATAAAGAGAGTAGTCAGGACTCCTTTTCAGTCCACTCAGCAGAATGAATTGTATACAATCATTCTAGCTCTTACTTATTATCCACGAGATATAAATATAATATCTGATTCAGCCTATTCAGTAGGTATGGGACAAAGAATTGCCACAGACCAAATAAAATTTGTAGCTTCCAATATATATCAGCTCTTTAAGGAACTTCAAGAGCAAGTGAGAAAGCATCCAGGTAAGATTTATATCTTGCATGTCCACTCTCATAGTGGACTTCCAGGTCTTATTTTTGATGGGAATTCAAAGGCAGATAGCCTTCTAACTATGTTAGCCAATACTTCTTTATTTCATTCAGCCCAAGACTCTCATTCTAAATAAAAGCAGGCTGCTTGAGCTTTACATTTACAATTTGGAATAACAAGAGAGGAAGCTAGGAGCATAGTAAAAGCCTTTATTCCAGAGAAGAACCCTCATGGTTTGAAACCCAGTGAAATTTGGCAAATGGATGTGACCCATTACAAATCTTTTGGTCATCTGTCTTTTATCCATGTTGTGGTAGACACCTTTTAGGAATTCACTTTTGCAGTACCAACAGCAAAAGAGACAGCCTGAGTGGTTGCTGAATTCCTTTACAAGCATTTGCAATTATGAGTGTGACACAAGCAATAAAAACAGATAATGAACCTGCATATACTTCTAAATATTTTTGCACACTTTTGTACACAGTATAAGATACTACATACCACTGGCATACCCTTTAATCCTCATGAATAGGCAATAGTAGAGAGGAGAAACAGAGACATTAAGATGCCTCCAAAAACAAAAGAAAGGGGGAGCCACAGGTAGCCCCAGATAACTTCTACATTTAGCTCTTTACTATTAACTTCTTGACTTCTGACAAAGATGCACTGGCTCTGGAAGGCCGGTTTTATAACCCACTTGAAGGGCAGTGTCCAGTGCGAGCAGCTCCACTATCTTCTTGTAATCACCAAGTGATGTGGAGGATCCAGAAAATGGTGAATGGAAGGGACTAGATAGGTTAACTGCTTGAGGGAGAGGGTTTGCTTATATCTCTACAGATGGAGAAGGAATCAGATGGGTCCTAATGAGCCTCATTCGCCTTGTCCTTTGGCGAGAGATGGAACAGATCCTTGAAATGAAGGGCAAGACCCAAGAAATTGGGTGGTTCCACACTGTCTGTGCCCACCACTGAAGGAGCATAGCAGTTATGGCAATTGACTCATGCACATCAAAAATTGTTAATGAGACTGATTCAGGACTTCAAAACCCTCAGGAATCATTAGAATCCTTTAGACATGATAAGATTTTTGTTAGACTTGAAAACCCTCAGGAATCATTGGATTCTCTGAGACATGAGAAGTCTGTGGCAAGACTTCAAAATCTACAGGAATCACTGGATTCCCTAACACATAAAAAGACTGTTACAGGACTTCAAAAATTTGCAGAGATCATTGGATTCCCTGACACATGAAGTAATGGACAATAGATTGTTTTTGGACTATCTCTTGGTTGCTGAAGGAGGCGTATGTGTGATTGTTATTTATACCCCCTCCTTCTAGGACTTCTGGAAATCTTTTACAATACCATGTTGATTCATATTGTTTGTTATATTACTACTTGGATATACAATTCATGTTTGTTACACCACATTGAGCCTACACCAGCTGTGGGGAGAGTCATCACTGCTAGCCTGTGCTTTATTGCTATGTGCTTGTGTAATACCTCCCATGCTGATAGATTTGTGTATACCTATTTCTAGTAAGTCCCCTCAGCCCAGAAACATGCTAACAATATCTGGCTTGACTCCCCACTTCCCTTTGGTGTTTTTCATCTCTCTTCCAGAGAAGTCAGGGAGAGTGTGATCATCTCCTTTTTGGTGTTTTCACCTCCTTTCCTGAGAAATCAGGGAAAATATGATCACTTCCTTTTTAGGGTTTTCTCCTCCCTGAGAAGTCAGGTATGGTGTGGCCACCTGTGTTCTAAAACAAAAGGAAGTGGGAGATGTAAAGGGCTGAAACTACTTAAAGCTGTACTTGAATCAGACAACTGAGCACTTAAGGCTAATTACCAATTCGTTATGAGAAAATGACTCTATTAGCATATGTTTTGGATAAATGGCTCTTCTCACCATTGGTGCTGGCTCAATGTTTGATGTTAAGATTATCGTAGGCAAGGATTAGAAGGTGAGGTGAGAGAGGTGAGGTTTCACTCAGCAGCAGGATGAGGAGGAGAAAGATGAAGATTCTCTCAGGAAGAGATCTTTGGCAAAACTCCTGGCAGTTTGCCTGCTTCTTTCACTCCTTCCCTTAAAGACCAAGGACTTTTACTTATCCTGACTCTGGCTGATGTTGAGGCCTCCAGGAAGATAGCTTGGACTCCCCACTTCCCTCCACTCCCTCCCCCAGATGGCAGGTAGACCAATACATGTAAAATATGTTAAATACATATTTGTTATGTTAATATACGTTAAATGTTAATATATGTTAAATACAATATATGTATACATATCCATACAGTTATTTTGCTGCACAAGAAGAACTGGGCTTTGAAAGAAGGTAAAATTAAACTGAGAAGGAAATAAAAAATGCAAGCGAATAAAAACAGATGGATTGGAAATGTTATGTAATGGTTTACCCTCATTTCCCAGAGTTCTTTCATTGGATGTAGCTGGTTCTATTCATTATTGAATGAATGCAACTGATTTGATTCATCTCATTGATGAAGAGAGCCATGTTCATCAGAAATGATCATCATATAATATTATTGTTGAAGTATATAATGATCTCCTGGTCTTGCTCATTTCACTCAACATCAGTTCATGTAAGTCTCTCCAGGCCTTTCTGAAATCTTCATGCTGGTTATTTCTTACAGAACAATAATATTCCACAACATTCTCATACCACAATTTATTCAGCCATTCTCCAATTGTCTCATTGTTGTCTCATTTTTGGATGAAATTATCAATTGTGTCTATGATTTGTTGTTTCACTCACTAATTTTTTAGGATTAGCTTATTTGGTTTCCAATTAATTTTTGGTGTTTTTCCCTGGCCTTTTATTGCAAGTAATTTTTATTGCACCATGATCTGATACCTTACTGCCTTTCTGCATTTGATTTTCTGCCTAATACATCCTTAATTTTTGCATAAATTCCATGTACTGCCAATAAAACGTATATTCCTTTCTGTCTTCATTCAATTTTCTCTAAAGATCTATCATATCGGACTTCCGGGGGCAGAGCCAAGATGGCGGAGCAGGCACACATGACTCTCTAAGCTCCTCTCATTTCCCTCATAACCATCTATTTAATCCAGCCTCAAAAATAGCTCTTCACTGCTTAAATTCATGAAGATGAGAAGCACTACAACTTACTAGCCGAAGTCAATCTGGAAGCTCACCAGAAAAGGTTTGTCCTGAGGGGCCAGGAACAGACTAGCACAGGCAGTGAGAGACTAGCATCCTGAGCAGACCAGGGGTGGGGATGATCTCTGTGGCTAGAAAAGTTATAGAGATGACTCTGCTATAGGCTAACTTCTCTGCCTTGATTACAAAGCAGTAAACTGGCAGAGAAATTAAAGCCTAAAATAGAGGGTACTCTAAAAAATGCCAGAACCTAACCAGATCTGGCTGTAACCCTTCAAACCCGGAAGTGACCCAGGCAGACTGTAAGGCAGCCCTGCAGCCACGTCCTGCAGTTCGGGGCTTTTGCAGGGTCAATTACTAATCTGCACGGCAGCGGCAGCGGGGCACAGCCTGGGCAGCCTCTAATCGGCAGAGTGGGGGCCTCAACCTGGGGCAATAGAAACTCCCCAGCTGACTGTGCTTCAGGGCAGACACTTCCGGTCCCAGCATATCCATTCACTGCTCAGCTGCTAATACCCACAGCCCCAGAGCAGGCTTTGGCTTGGGAAGTGAAACTCTCATTGCTTAGCGTCTAGCCCCAGGGCAGTCATCTCACACAGGGGATCTTTGCAGGGCACTTTCCCTGCTCTGCAGGCCTGAGTTACTCCTGGATGGGGAACTCTTTCCCAGAGCACTCCAGTACCTTGCTGCTTTTTGTAGCTGGTTGGTGAGACAGCTACCAGTCCATACACCTTTCACTACTCTGCAGAGAAAGCTAGTAACCTCCTGGCCCTGAAGGCAGACCCTACATGCTTTAACAAAATGAGTAAAAAAATCAAAAGAACGATTGATAGTTTCTACACAGAAAAAGAACAGCTTTTCAACCCTGAAGAGACTAATAGCAGACAGTCTCCAGACAATTGTTGGTCTCCAATACAAAAGGCTCTCCTAGAAGAGACTATTAAAAATCTTAAAAGAGAGCTAGAAGAGAAATGGGGAAAGGAAAGAGAAGCTATGCAAGACAGCAACAACTTACTAAAATGTGAATTGGAAAAGATAAAAAACTCCCAAGAAGTGCAGGGAAACAGAATTTGCAATTTGGAAAAAGAAAATAACTCACTAAAAAAAAATAGTGAAATGGAAAAAAATTCCATAGAGCAAAACAAACTCAATTGGACATATACAAAAAGAAGTTTAAAAAGCTAATGAAGAAAATAACTCAATAAAAATCAGAATTGAACAAATAGAAATGACTGATTCATTGAGACATCAAGAATCAGTGCAGCAAAACCAAAAAAATGAAAGATTGGGAAAAAATGTCAAATATTTACTTGGAAAAACAAGAGACCTGGAAAATAGATCTAGGAGAGATAACCTGAGGATCATCGGACTACCAGAAAATTATGATGAAAAAAAGAGCCTAGATACTATTTTAGAGGAAATCATCAAAGAGAACTGCCCAGAAGTAATAGAACCGGAAGGGAAAATAGGCATTGAAAGAATTCATTGAACACCTTCTGAAAAAGACCCTAAAATAAAGACTCCGAGGAATATTTTGGCCAAACTTCAGAATTTCCAGACTAAAGAAAAAATTTTACAAGCAGCCAGGAAAAAACAGTTCAAATACTGAGATGCCACAATAAGGGTCACACAAGATCTGGCTGCCTCAACATTAAAGGATCGAAGGGCCTGGATTCAGATATTCCCAAAGGCAAAAGAACTTGGAATGCAGCCAAGAATAAACTACCCAGCTAAGCTGAGTATTTTTTTCCATGGAAGAAGATGGACATATAAAGAAATAGAGGAATTCCATCTGTTTCTAAGGAAAACAACAGACTTAAATAAAAAATTTGATCTCCAACAACAGGAATCAAGAGAAGTAGAAAAAGGAGAAACTAGACAACATAGTAAAGTAAGAGAAGACCGTTCAACCCAACTCCTCCTACAACTACTTCAACAAAGATGAGAAATTGAAGGATACACTGCAAGACTCAAGTGTTTCATTCAAGTTCTTTATCTTCAGAGTCAATGTTCTTTTCACTTGCCATTGTGCTTCCCATAGTCAGGCACACTGTAACATGCCTTTGATTCCTGTGCCTCCAAATCCTGTATTTGGAGTGACCAAATAAATGTCTCCTCACCAACCCACTCACAAAAAAAAAAAAAAAAAAAAAAAAAAAAAAGATGGAGCACAGGACCTGGAGTCAAGAAGAACTGAATTCAAATCTAGCCTCACATCCTGCCTAGCCCTGGACAAGTCATTTTACCTCCGACTATCTGACAAAACGGATCCACTAGATCCACTAGGGAAGATCTCTGCCAAGAAAAGGCCAAATGGGGACTACAAGGACTGGACATGGCTGTCACAACTGAGCAACAACCAGAGAGAAGTTTTCCTGATGCTAGACCTAGCCTTCTAGCCACTGTGCCACCCAAAATGCCCTTATTAATATGCCTATTAGCAACCTTTGTATTATATATGTTTATTTTAATATGTGCCTATTAACACTTTTGTGTTATACATTATGTGTTATACAATATGTGCCTATTAACAATCTTTGTGTTATATGTTATATATTAATTTTAATGTGTGCCTATTAACAATTTTGTATTATCTTAATTTTTAACATATGCCTATTAAAATTTTTGTTTTATAAAGAAAAAATCTATCATATCTAACTTTTCTAGAATTATACTTAACTCCTTTCTAATTTATTTTGTTGTTCAATTTATCTATTCTGAGAGAGCAAAGTTGAGATCCCCCCACTAATATATTTTTGCTGTCTAATTCTTCTGGCAGCTCTTAACTTCTTCTCTAGGAATTTGGATGATCTATCACTTGGTTCATGAATGTTTAGTATTGATACTTCTTCATTATCTGTGGTATCTTTTAGCAAGATATAGTTTCCTTCCTTATCTCCTTTAATTGGACCTATTTTGCCTTTCCTTGATCTGAAATCAGGATCACTACTTTTGATTTTTTTTTTACTTCAGCTGAAACTAAATCTTCCTGTACTCTGTACTCTGAATGTAGCTCTTTGCTTTAAATGTGTTTCTTCTAAGCAACATATTGTTGGAGTCTGGCTTTTAATTCAGTCTATTATCCACTTCCATTTTATTGGAGAGTTCATCCCATTCATATTCACCATTAAATTACTAATTGCATTTCCCATCATCTTGTTTTCCCAAAGTTATACTTTTCATTTTCTTTCCCCTTTTCCCTACTCCCAGTATTTTACTTCTGACTACTACCTCCCTCAAATAGCTCTTCCCTTTTATAGCCCTTCACCCTTTCTCATACCTTTCCCCTTTTACTTCTGTTCTCCCATTAGCCTCCCCATTTTCTTTCTCCTTTCCCCTCCTACTTCCATATAGGGTGAGACAAGTTTCTCTGTGAAGCTAAATATGTCTGATATTCTCTATTTGAGCCAAATCTGAGAAGAGTAAGATTCACACAATGCTGAAAACCCTCCCTTCTTTTCCTCAATTGTAGTAAGTCATTTTTTTGTCTTCATGACAATGTACATATTTTAATTCCATTTTAATCTTCTTTCATTTCAATCCCCTTCCCACTTCTAGTTTCTTTTTTATATCATCACAACAAAATCAAATATACCTGCATCCTATACATATACCCATAACAGAGATACAATTCTCCAGAGTTAAGCATATCATCTTCCCATAAAAGGATATAATTTTTAAATTTTTTTTAAAGTTTTTTTTTCTATCCCCTTTACCTTTTTTTTTAATGCTTCTCTTGAGTTCTATATTTCAAGGTCAAATTTTCTGTTCAGTTCTGGTCTTTTATCAGAAATAAATGAAATCCCGATGTTTCATTGAATGTCTATCTTTTCCCCTGAAAGATAATGCTTGGTTTTTGCTGGATTGTGGATTCTTGGCTGCAATCCAAGTTCCTTTGGCTTTTAGAATATCATATTACAGCCCTTCAATCCTTTAAATTGGAAGCTGCTAGGTCCTGGGTATTCATGATTAACTCCTTGATATTTGAATTTTTTCCTGGCTCTTTGCAATATTTTTTTCCTTGATGTGATAATCCTAAAATTTAGCTATGATGTTCCTTGGAGTTTTCATTTTGGGGTCTCTTTCAGGAGGTGATCAGTCAATTCTCTTAATGGCTATATTACCCAGTGGTTCTAGGAATCAAGGCAGTTTTCCTTGATGCTTTCCTGAAAGATGATGTCTAGAGTCTTTTTTTTAATCATGGTTTTCAGGAATTCCAGTAATTTTTTGATTGTTTTTCCTAGGTGTATTTTCCAGGTCAGTTGTTTTTCCATTGAGGTATTTTCATTTTTCTTCTATTTTTTCAATTTTTCTTTTTTGTTTTATTTCATTGATTCTTGAGATCTCATTGAGTCATTCACTTCCATTTGTTCAGTTCTACTTTTTAGTGAATTATTTTCTTCAATTAGCTTTTTTATCTCTTTTTGCATATGACCAACTCAGCTTTTAAATGAGATGCTTTTCTCATTGGATTTTTTTCTATTTCACAAATTCTGTTTTTCTTTTTTTTTTTAAAGTAAGAATTGGAACCCAAATCCTTTAATCAAAAATCAAGTACCCTTTTTACATAATATGATCAAAGAATTATCTCAATCTATTCTTTTAGTGTGTCTCAGGTTACATTTTCCCACGAAACAAGAATTGGCTGGTACTCAGGCTTGTTCACAAAAGCCCATTTAACACATAAGGTAGTTGAAATTGTATTAAGAATACTGTCATTACCTTGTTGATAGACTTGTGAAGTGATTCAACCATTCTAGAAAGCAATTTGGAACTATTCCCAAAGGGCTGTCAAACTGTGCATCCTCTTTGATCCAACAGTGACTCTATTGGGTCTGTAGCCCAAAGAGACCTTTTAAAAAAATTTTTTTTCTTTTATTGTAATAACTTTTTATTGACAGAACCCATGCCAGAGTAATTTTTTACAACATTATCCCTTGCACTCACTTCTGTTCTGATTTTTCCTCTCTCTGCCTCTACCCCCTCCCCTAGATGGCAAGCAATCCTATATATGTTAAATATGTTGCAGTATATCCTAGATACAATATATATGGGCAGAACTGAACAGTTCTCTTGTTGCACAGGGAGAATTGGATTCAGAAGGTAAAAATAATCCAGGAAGAAAAATAAAAATGCAAACAGTTTACATTCATTTCCCTGTGTTCTTTCTTTGGGTGTAGCTGCTTCTGTCCATCATTGATCAATTGAAACTGAGTTAGGCCTCTTTGTCAAAGAAATCCACTTCCATCAGAATACATCTTCATACAGTCTCATTGTTGAAATATATAATGATCTCCTAGTTCTGCTCATTTCATTTAGCATCATTTCATGTAAGTCTCTCCAAATCTCTCTGTATTCATCTTGCTGGTCATTTCTTACAGAACAATAATATTCCATAACATTCATATACCACAGTTTACCCAGCCATTCTCCAATTTATGGGCATCCATTCATTTTCCAGTTTTTAGCCACTACAAACAGGGCTGCCACAAACATTTTGGCACATACAGGTCCCTTTCCCTTTTTTAGTATTTCTTTTGGATATAAGGCCATTAGTTATACTGCTGGATCAAAGGATCACAGTTTGATAACTTTTTGGGCATAATTCCAGATTGCTCTCCAGAATGGTTGGATTCGTTCACAACTCCACCAACAATGTATCAGTGTCCCAGTTTTTCCGCATCCCCTCCAACATTCATCATAATTTTTTCCTGTCATCTTAGCCAATCTGACAGGTGTGTAATGGTATCTCAGAGTTGTCTTAATTTGCATTTCTCTGATCAATAGTGATTTGGAACACGTTTTCATATGAGTGATAATAGTTTCAATTTCATCATCTAAAAATTGTCTGTTCATATCCTTTGACCACTTATCAATTGGAGAATGGCTTGATTTCTTATAAATTAGAGTAAATTCTCTTTATATTTTGGAAATGAGGCCTTTATCAGAACCTTTAACTGTGAAGATGTTTTCCCAGTTTGTATGCTTCCCTTGTAATCTTGTTTGCATTAGTTTTGTTTGTACAAAGGCTTTTTAATTTGATATAATCAAAATTTTCTATTTTGTGATCAGTAATGGTCTCTAGTTCATCTTTGGTCACAAATTTCTTTCTCCTCCACAAGTCTGAGAGATAAACTATCCTATGTTCCTCTAATTTATGTATAATCTCATTCTTTATGCCTAAATCATGGACCCATTTTGATCTTATCTTGGTATACAGTGTTAAGTGTGGATCCATGCCTAATTTCTGCCACACTATTTTCCAGTTATCCCAGCAGTTTTTGTCAAATAATGAATTCTTATCCCAAAAGTTAGGATCTTTGGGTTTGTCAAATACTAGATTGCTATAGCTGACTATTCTGTCTTGTGAACCTAACCTATTCCAGTGATCAACTAATCTATTTCTTAGCCAATACCAAATGGTTTTGGTGACTGTTGCTTTATAATATAGTTTTAGATCAGGTACAGCTAGGCCACCTTCATTTGGTTTCTTTTTTTCATTAATTCCCTTGAGATTCTCGAACTTTTATTGTTCCATGTGAATTTTGTTGTTATTTTTTTCTAGATCATTAAAATATTTTCTTGGAGTCTGATTGGTATAGCACTAAATAAATAGATTAGTTTAGGGAGTATTGTCATCTTTATTATAGTCGCTCGGCCTATCCAAGAGCACTTAATATTTTTCCAATTATTTAAGTCTGACTTTATTTGTGTGGCAAATTTTGTAATTTTGCTCATATAATTCCTGACTTTCTTTTGGTAGATAGATTCCCAAAATTTCTCTTTGTATCTCTTGCTATTGGATTTTGTTGGTGATGTATAAAAATGCTGAGCATTTATGGGGATTTATTTTGTATACTGCAACTTTGCTAAAGTTATGAATTGTTTCTAATAGCTTTTTAGTAGAATCTCTGGGGCTCTCTAGGTATACCATCATATCATCTGCAAAGAGTGATAGTTTGGTTTCCTCATTGCATACTCTAATTCCTTTAATCTCTTTCTCAACTCTTATTGCAGAGGCTAGTGTTTCTAATACAATATTAAATAATAATGGTGATAGTGGGCAATCTTGCTTCACTCCAGATCTTACTGGGAAAGGTTCTAGTTTTTCCTCATTGCATATGATGCTTACTGATGGTTTTAAATATATGCTCCTAACTATTTAAGAAAAAGTCCATTTATACCTATAATCTCAAGTGTTTTTATTAGGAATAGATGTTGGATTTTATCAAATGCTTTTTCTGCATCTATTGAGATGATCATATGGTTTTTGTTAATTTGGTTACTGATATAGTCGATTATGCTAATAGTTTTCCTAATATTGAACCAGCCCCGTATTCCTGGTATAAATCCTATTTGGTCATAGTGTATTATCCTGGGGAAGATTTTCTGTAATCTTTTTGATAATATTTTATTTAAGATTTTAGCATCAATATTCATTAGGGAGATTGGTCTATAATTTTCTTTGTCTGTGTTCAGCCTACCTGGTTTAGGTATCAGTACCATGTCTGTGCCATAAAAGGAGTTTGGTAGGACTCCTTCAATCCCTATTTTTTCAAATAGTTTATATAGCATTGGAGTTAATTGTTCTTTAAATGTTTGGTAGAATTCACATGTAAATCCATCTGGTCCTGGGGATTCTTTCTTAGGGAGTTGGTTAATAATTTGTTCTATTTCTTTTTCTGAGATGGGACAGTTTAGGATATTTACTTCTTCCTCTGTTAATCTGGGCAAGCTATATTTTTGAAGATATTCTTCCATTTAATTTAAGTTGTCGAATTTATTGGCATAAAGTTGTGCAAAGTAACTCCTAATTATTTCTCTAATTTCCTCTTTGTTAGTGGCGAGTTCTCCCTTTTCATTTTTAAGACTAACAATTTGATTTTCCTCTTTCCTTTTTTAAATCAGATTTACTAAGGATTTGTCTATTTTGTTGGTTTTTTCATAGAACCAACTCTTAGTTTTATTAATTAATTC
Source organism: Antechinus flavipes (assembly GCF_016432865.1). Classification (NCBI taxonomy): domain Eukaryota; kingdom Metazoa; phylum Chordata; class Mammalia; order Dasyuromorphia; family Dasyuridae; genus Antechinus; species Antechinus flavipes. The sequence goes on along the minus strand of NC_067399.1, from coordinate 155,606,377 downwards.
AATTTTTTTTTTTTACTTTCAATTTTATTGCTCTCCTTTTATTTTTAGAATTTCAAGTTTAGGTTTGACTGGGAGTTTTTAATTTGTTCCTTTTCTAGCATTTTTAGTTACAAGCCCAATTCATTGACCTTCTCTTTCTCTATTTTATGCGAGTAGGCCTCTAGAGATATGAAATTTCCCCTTATTACTGCTTTGGCTGCATCCCACACATTTTGGTATAATGTCTCATTATTTTCGTTTTCTTGGGTGAAGTTATTAATTATGTCTATGATTTGCTGTTTCACCCAATTATTCTTTAGTATGGGATTATTTATTTTCCAATTATTTTTTTTTTTTGGTCTACTTTTCCCCCTGGCTTTTTGTTGAATGTAATTTTCATTGCATTGTGGTCTGAAAAGGATGCATTTACTATTTCTGCCTTACTGCATTTGAGTTTGAAGTTTTTATGTCCTAATATATGGTCAATTTTTGTATAGGTTCCATGAACTGCTGAAAAGAAAGTGTACTCCTTTGTGTCTCCATTTCATTTTCTCCAGAGATCTATCATATCTAACTTTTCTAGTATTCTATTTACCTCTGTGACTTCTTTCTTATTTATTTTGTGGTTTGATTTATCTAATTCTGAGTGTAAAGTTGAGATCTCCCACTATTATAGTTTTGCTGTCTATTTCTTCTTGCAGTTCTCTAAATTTCTCTTTTAAGAATTTAGATGCTACACCACTTGGTGCATATATGTTTAATATTGATATTGTTTCATTATCTATGCTACTCTTTAGCAAGATATAGTGCCCTTCCTTATCTCTTTTAATTAGATCAATTTTTGCTTTTGCTTGATCTGAGATCAGGATGGCTACCCCTGCATTTTTGACTCCATGTGAAGCATAGTAGATTTTGCTCCAACCTTTTACCTTTACTCTGCATTTATCTCCCTGCTTCAGGTGTGTTTCCTGTAAACAACATATTGTAGGATTCTGGCTTTTAATCGATTCTCCTAACTACTTCCTCTTTATGGGGGAGTTTATCCCGTTCACATTTATGGTTAAAATTACCAATTCTGTATTACTTGCCATCTTGCTAACCCCTATTTATGCTTTTCTCCCTTCTTTCTCCCTTACCCTCTTTCCCAGTATTAAACTTGTGAGCACCACTTGCTTTTCACAGCCCTCCCTTTTTAGTATCCCTCCCCCCTGCCTTAGAGTTCCTACCCCTATCTTACTCCTTTTTCTCACAATTTCCATATTCCCTTCCACTTAGCTTATTCCTTCCTTTTTCACTTTTCCCTTCTCACTTTTCAATGAGGTCAGAGAAGTTTCACCATAAATTGAATATGTCTAAAAATTTTCTCTTAAAGCCAATTCTGATGGCAGTAAGATACCCACTATCCTTCTCTCCATTCTTTCTCTCAGATATAATGGATTTCCTTTGCCTCTTTGTGAGATGTAGTACCCCCACTTTACCTTTTTTCTGGTACAATGTCCTTTCCACCTCTAGTTTCTAGGATAAGGTATACATGTATTCTTTATACATCTTTATAGCAGAAATATAGTTCCCAAGATTTCTTTTTACCTTTTTAGGTTTCACTTGAGTTCTATATTTGTAGATCAAACTTTTTGTCAAGTTCTGTTTTTTTTTTTTTTCATCAAAAATAGGTGAAATTCTCTTATTTCATTGAATGACCATCTTCTTCCCTTGGGAAAAAATGTTCATTCTGGCTGGGTAAGTGATTTTTGGTTGCATACTGAGTTCCTTAGCCTTTTGGAATACCATATTCCAGGCCCTTTGATCTTTTAATGTGGATGCTGCTAGATCCTGGGTAATCCTTATTGTGGCTCCTCTATATTTGAATTGGGTTTTTCTAGTTGTTTGCAGTATTTTTTTCCTTTGTCTGAGGGTTCTGGCACTTGGCCACTATATTTCCTGGTGTTTTGATTTTAGGATCCTTTTCAGTAGGTGATTGATGAATTCTTTCAATGTCTATTTTACTTTCTGTTTCTATGACTTCTTGGCAGTTCTCTTTGATAATTTCCTGGAAAATAGTGTCCAGGCTTTTTTTTTTTTTTCATCATATTTTTTTGGGAGTCCAATAATTCTCACATTGTCTCTCCTAGATCTATTTTCCAGGTCTATTGTTTTCCCAAGAAGGGATTTCACATTCTTTTCCATTGTTTGATTTTTTTGGTTTTGCTTGACTGATTCTTGTCATTCAAGAATCATTCAATTCCATTTGTTTGATTCTGATTGTCATTGAAGTATTTTCTTCACTCACTTTTTAAATATCTTTTTCTAATTATCCAATTGAGTTGTTTTGTTCTATGGAGTCAATCAATTCCATTTGTTTGATTCTGATTTTCAAGGAAGTATTTTCTTCACTCACTTTTTAATATCTTTTTCTAATTGTCCAATTGAGTTGTTTTGTTCTATTAAATTTTTTTCCTTTTCACCAATTTTATTTTTAGAGAGCTATTTTCTGTTTCCAGTTCACTAATCCTATTTTTCAAGGATTTCATTTCTTTATCCATTCTGTCTTTAAATGAGTGGGATGAGTTCTCCAAACTCTCTTGCCAAGCCTCCCTTTCCTTTTCCCATTTTTCTTCCAGCTCTCTTGCGAGAGCCTTTTAAATTTCTTCTATGAGATTCATCTGTGCTGAGGAACGGATGATTTCCTCCTTTGGGGATTCACCTGGAGATAGTCTGTTTTTAGTCTCCTCAGGGTTTAGAATCTGCTCTCTATCCATTTAGAACTTGTCAAGGGTTAAGGTCCTTTTCAATTTTTTGCTCATTTTGTCAGAGAAGAATCAGAGACAAACTTTCCTGGTGAATTTCAAGGATGTCTTCTCTTGGTAACTATTTGTGGTTTTTTTTTTTTCAGTCAAGCATTAATTCAGAGGCTTGTAATGACATGGATTCTGAGAGAAAATGCAGTGCTTACACAGCTGTGTGCCTCCTCTCCACCATCTTGGCCGGAAGTCCCAAATTCTGTTTTTCCATGGATTGTTTAATATGGTTATAATTACAAAGCATTTTCCACATAAATACAATATATCTAAACAATTGAAAAAATATTAATTGCTCACAGATGGACCAAAATAATACAATAAAAATTATAATCCTAAATTAATATATCTATTTAGTACCATCTCATATTACCAAAGAATTATTTAATTGAGAAAAAAAATACCAAATTTCATCTGAGAGAACAAAAGGCCAAGAATATCAAAGAAATTAGTTTTTTTTTTCCTTTTCTATTTTTTTTTTTAATGAGAAGGAAGGCTGCCCTAACAGTTCCTGATTTCAAAGTGTAATACAATACAATAATCAATAATACAATCTGGTACTACCTAAGAAATAAAAATGGTGGATCATTGGAATAGTTTAGGTAACAATATACCATAAAGGTCTAACTTCTGAGAATATGAGCTTACCATTTGATCCTCCCAAAAAAAATTCCCTAGGAAAACAAAATAGAAGTTTAACATAAATTAGATGTAATTAACATGAATAACTGATTTAAATAGGCCCCTCATTTCATATGCATGCATTATAATATACCTATTCATATATATGTATAATTGAAGAGCCATTCCTTAGTTGTTGGATGGTCAAAGCATATATACAGGCAATTTTCAGAAAACAAAATCCTATCAATGGCTACATTAAAAAAATGCTCTAAATACTACTGATTAAAGAAATGTAAATTAAATCAATACCTCACACCTATTGGATTGACTAAAGATCGGACAAATAAAGAAAACAACAAATGCTAGAGATATGGAGGGATTAGTACATTGATATATTTTTGGTAGCATCGTGAACTAATCCAACCATTCTCGAGAACAATTTTAAACTTTGCTCAAATCTTTTGACTTAGCAATACCATTATTAGATCTGTATCCCAATGAAATCAAAGAAAGGGGAAAAAGGTTTATTGGTGCAAAAATATTTATAGCACTTCTTTCAGTCATGGCAAAGAATAGGGAATTGAGGGGATGTCCATCAATTGGAAAATGACTGAAAAAGTTGTGGTTTATGGATGTAAAGGAATACTATTGTGCCATATGAAATTATGAGCAGGATGATTTCAGAAAAAAATATTGGGAAGGCTTATATGAACTCATGAAAAAGAAATGTGCAAAAACTTTATATAAATAAAGTCACAGCATTATTGTAAGGATGCTCAAATATAAAAGACAGTGACAATGATCAAAGACAGTTCTAAAGTTCCTGTAAAGATCTGAAATTAGGAAAAGATGTTCTTGAATCAGACAACTGAGCACTTAAGGCTAATTACCTATTCAATATGAGACAATGACTCTATTAGCATATGTTTGGATAAATGACTCTTCTCACAGTTGATGTTAGATGTTAACATAATCATAGACAAGGATTAGATGATGGGATGAGACAGGTCAGAGTCACTTGACAGCAGGATGAGGAGAAGAAAGGTGAAGATTCTGGACTTCAGAATCGAGAAGAGATTTTTGGCAGAAATCCTGGCAGTTTGCTTGCTTCTTTCTCTCCTCCCTTTAAAGACCAAGGACTTTTACTTATCCTGACTCTGGCTGATCCTGAAGCCTCCAGGGAGGTAGTTTGGGCTTAACAGGTTCCCACAATGAAAATACCATCCACCTCCAAAGAAAGGACTGATAAATTCAGAATGTATATCAAAGCATATTTTTAAAAAACTTTGTCTTTATTTTTTTATTTTGTTTGTAATTTTTGGAGTAACATGGTTAATATTGAAATATGTTTTGCCTGATTTCACATGTATAATCAATATCATATTCCTGATCTTCTCAAGGAAGATGAAAGAGCTGGAATGAGGAGCAGAATTTGGAGCTCAAAATTTAAAAAAAAAGATAATTTTAATGTTATTTGTAAATATCTAATGAAATAAATGAAAATAATTAAATAGATAAAAAAGAACATGAATAAAGAATTAATGCAAAAATTTTATTAAGTATTTTTTAAACACCACATGTGCCACCAAGTATAAAAATATTAAAAAAAAGATACATTCTCTGACTTGTGAAGCTTTCTTGATTACAAATAATAGTCATAAGAAAGTATAATTACATAGAGAAACATATGAAATGACACCTCTTTCCAGAAGCAATGATAATGTTTATCAGAAAATTGATCCTAGAGAAATAATTGGAAAGAAAAGTAGGGGATAGTATAGGTGCCCCATGACATAGCAAAAAGTTTTATCAGGGGAAATTTAGTTTTAGGTCTATCATCAGCTAGAGTAGGCTCTCTTTAATCAGTAGAGAATGACTCCAGTATGTGATTTCCAAAGTACTTGCCTCCACCTTGGGATGGTCCAATAAGTTAAGAATTATACTTGGATTTTGATGATGTATCAACTTCAACAGCAAAGCTATATAGTAGGAAGCTTACCAGAGTGAAATAAAATCTAGAAAAAAATCTAATAGCTACAATGGGCTGTCATCAAATAGGACATCATGATTCCAGGATAGGAAGTTCAAATATGATCCTAGAAATCAATAGTCTATAAAGTCAGAAGCTAAGTTATCTTTTCAATTAATTTTATATTTCTTTCTTTCACAGGAAATTAAGGAAATATGAAATATATTCCATCTAAATTTATTGACTCTCTATATTATAGTCACAATCAAATCTCTTTTCTTCCTTCATAACTTTTTCTTTAGTCATACCACCATTAAGTCCGAAATGTTTTCCTTCTTTCCCCTTTTTGGTGGTAACCTGTCACGTAAAACTTTCCTAGATTTCTCCTTCCTGAATTACTATGCATCCTAAAGTAAAAGTTATGAGAGCCTACCTTACTTAGACCTATCTTTTGCATTTATTTCAGAACCTCTTTTACTAAAACAGTTATTTCTGCATATTTTCCCTCTATTACATAAAAGTCCTTGAGACCAATGTTATATCACAAATACTGTCAATGATGTACCAACACATATTTGATAAATCTTTTCTTCATTGGAATGAATAAAATAACAGTAAAATAAGTACTGGATTTGCAATTATATGATCTTAGTTTGAATCTTGACTCTGACACTTAGCTCCATGAACTTGGTCAAGTCACTGACCTTCTCTAAATCTCAGTTTCTGCATCTGCAAAATGAAGGAGTTGAATTTGATGACCTCTGACCAGTCTGTGATTCTGTGGGTCTTAATGGAATAAAATAAACAAGTATACAGAGGCTAAGTCATTGAGTTCTTGAATTTCTTTATTTCTTTTATTGTTCAGTAAAAACCTCTAATTTCCTTGTCATAACATTGATGAGTATGTCTTAGAAATAATCAACTTACTGGAGATCTGATTTGCTTAAGAATACTCACTGCTTGGCTTTCAATATGCTGATTTAGTTACATTCCAGAGATTTGACAGTGGTGTAAAAGCAATTGATATTGTGGTCTGTGTTTTCAGATTGAGTATTCTGTGTTGCTCCAACTGCCATCCCCTGGGACTCTGCTTTTAAACAAAACAAAACAAAACAAAAACAAAACAGAGGTGTATCTCATCCAGTAACTCTAATGGTCAAAGTATTTAAAGAAAAATAAACATATTGAGCCAGACTTAATTTCACAGGATCCCTTTTATAAGTGATCTACTAAGTCAATTACTGGTAAGGGCAACTTATCTCAAGAAAGTCAAACATTTGTACAACTTTGTCATGAATGTTCTGAAATTTTTCCCCAAATATTTCATATTTTATCTTTTAATAATTTGGAAAACAAGTTCTTCTCAATAACACATGTGGTTAGAGAAGAGGAGAAAAGAATGTAGATTCAGATGGAAAACTGAAAAAATAGAAGTAATATTTTTTTTCTTTTTTAAGCCGGTATTTTCCTTGTTTGGGATATTTCTTATACCAGTTCAATCATTGGGAAAAAAAATGACCCTTTGCTTGATAGTTGGAGATGAATTGAGTAGATAATTGTAATTTTCCATGCCACATTTCTTTTAAGCAACTTTGATGCAAAACACCTTCTTTGGAGGAAGCATGTTTTTGGAAAAGTGGTCATAACCCTTCACTTGGATTGAATTTCATTCTGGTAGTGTCAATATAGTGCCCAAAGTAGCAATTAGAAAAGTTATCCAAACATGTCACCAGATATCAATAAAAGGGAACTTTTTGTTTGTTTTTTAAATATTATTTAACTGATTCTGGAAGATTGTTTTATAGGTACATAGATAATAGTCTGAATCAATCAGTAAATGGAGGAGATGAACAAGTCAAGATGTTAATTTTTAAGAAGTTATTTTGCTTATGAGTTTTTGTATCATGCAGAAGATCATATTTTGTCCCTTTGGCTGGCTATAGTAATATACAGTGGTTTGCATTGTGTGGACAGCTCAATAAAAAGCAAACAAAATCATGCTTGTTATCTGATTGATGTGGCTAGTTTCTTAATTGACTTGAGCAATAAAATTAAACAAAAATCTGTAAACCCCCTGAAAGAAACATCATGACTTGGTTTTTGGAATATATGGAAAATACCATTGTATTTCCAGTAAATTCAGATTCAAATTTTTATCACCTTAGCCTCCTCTGTTTCTCTGTCTCTCTCAACACAGTTTAATCACTGTTTTTTTGTTTGTTTGTTTGTTTGTTTGTTTTCATGTCATTTCCTCCATGAGCACAGGATTGTGTCAGTCAGTCAAAGTTATTCAATGGAAATTTGTTATCTACTTATTATGTGTAATAGACTGCTAATTATAAGAGATATAAAGAAAAGTAAAAAGTTTCTGAATTAAAGGAATTCATATTCTAATGGGACAGTCAATATTAAAAAAAGTATATAAAAGGCACAAACAGAGTAGATGGAAAGTCATTTTAGAGGAAAGGCATTAGCATTAAGTGGCACCAGTAAAGGCTTCTTGCAGAAAGTGAAAGCACATACTAATCAATCCATTGATATTTATTAACTATCTACTTTGTTTGAGGCCAAATGCTAAATGTTAGGGATACAATTTTTTTAAGAAGAGATATTTCCTGTGCTTAAAGAACTTAAAATCTTTTAAAAATTAATTTTATTTTTAGATTATATATATGTATACATATTCATTTTTTACATATTTCCATTTGAGTAGTATTGGGTGAGAAAAACTACAAGAACAAAATGGAAAGAAAAAAGTGAAAATAGTATGCGCCAATCTGCATTCATTCTCTATAATGTTCCCTCTGGATAGATGGCATTTTCCATCCAAAGTTTATTGGAATTGCCTTGGATCATTGAATTTCTGAGAAGAGCTAAGTCTATAATAGTTGCTAATCACATAGGCTGTTGAATTTGACTTCATATTCTAACAAAGTAAAAGAAGGTAATAACAAATTATTTTTAAATACCTAGGGAGAGATGAATATTAAGAGTTAACTTCAGTTCCTCAAAAACTGAGTACTCTATCCTCTAAATTGTTTCCTTCTATCTTCCTTTTCTTTCATTCTTTCCTTTCTTCTCTTCCTCCTTCCTTCCTTTCATTCTCTTCTCCTCTTCTTCTTCCTTCTCCTCCTTCCTTTCTCTTCTTCTCCTCTTCTTTTTCTTTTTATCTCCTTCTGTCTTCTCTCTCTCTCTCTCTTTCTTTCTCTCTCTCTCTTTCTCTCTCTCTCTCTCTCTCTCTCTCTCTCTCTCTCTCTCTCTCTCTCTCTTTTTTAAAATACTTAGGTTAGGAAAATGCAAGAGATACAATATATATGTATTTTAACAAGAAATATAACCAGAATAAGTTGATATCTTTGCAGGCAATATAGAAAACTCTCTCTAGTTAGTTATATTGAAAAATATTTGCACCAATGTTGATGATTAATATCAACTTGAAGGGTAGTCTTTAGTGAAATTTCTTAAAGATACATTAGTTCTGTTGATTTCAATAAAGGTTTATAAAATGTCCACATGACATAAAGCTAGAAGGGATTACTAAGATGTTTGATGATAGAATTGATAATCAAAAATATTTCAGTTGGATAGAATAATGGACCAAATCTAATAAGCCCTTAATATCTGTTAAAATGATCTTTATTATATCTAATTAAGCTGTACTTCTATTTAAAGATAGCACCTGCAGAAGTAAAAAAATATGTATAGACATCAGTTCTTGGGAAAGATATCTGACAATTTTAATGAATTTAAAGTTCAAAAGAGATTAACTATGTTGTATGCCAACCAAAGAAAATTTTGGGGTGTCTGTATACAATATTTGGGAGGCAATGGTGAGGATTTGATTTGAGTTAGTCTATATCACTCTTCTTTTGTTAAGTTCTAAGGGACTTATTTTAAGAAAGAGCCATGACAAAATAGAGTAGATCCAGAGGAAGACAACCAGAATGATAAGGGATTCATACTATAAGAGGATCAGTTGAAGGGACTGCATATGTTTAGCCTAGAAAAGGGAAAGTTAAAAGCTAACCATATCTACAAAGTAACCATATCTGTCCTTAAATATCTGAATGGCTTTCACAGAAAGGATTTATTCTGCTTGTCTAATTTGGTAAAACTTGAAAGGATAGGTGAATACTATAGAACTACAGATTTTTACCTTGATTGTTGATAAAAGTAAAACAAAACAAATGAATAAGTACTCATTCCTAATAAAGCTATTGGTTACTTTAATTAGTGGAATTGACTACATAAAAAGATAGAGGGTTTCATGTAGAAGCTGAATTGGCAACTATAGGAAATGGGGTAGATAGAATTATTATTATTACTTGTTGGAATCCTTACTAACTGCTAAGTAATTAAAGTTGCTCTAATCTTACAAGAAGTTGTTTTGGCCAGAACCTGAAACAAGGTACTAAGTAGAACTAATTAAGACAAGGCTTGTGTTCACACCTTTACTCATTGGAGTCCACAAGTATGCTAGCTTCACAAAGTACACTTTCTACACCTCCCTTAAAGCTCATTGGGCCAGAGAGCACTATGGGAGAAAACCCATAATCCCATTCTCTCAGAAGAGGCAGATAAAAGGCCAGCGATGAGGGATCTATGGCAGAATACATTTTTTCCTCTTGGCTGGCTGATCGCGCTGGACTCGAGAGGAACGACTCTGGTGCAGAGAACACTTTTGACGGATTTCAGTGGAGCTACGCCAGAAGCCCTCTCTCCGCGGCAAGTTGGTAGCTGGGCTCCCCAGAAGGAGATAAGAGAGACCTTCCATCTCTGTCTTGGTTGGAGGCAGAAGAAAGCAGAGGCAGAGGCTGAAGGACAGAACCTTTGGATTTGGAGACATCCGAAGGGCTCCAAGCCTCTAAACCGGCTGTGCTCTGAGAAGAACAAACTCCAACATTTGAACTCTAACAATTACTATTGCAGATGACCTTAGGTCTGTCCAAAGTTGAGATTCAATGATTCTTCTAACAATGTCTCCCTCATTCATTCCATTCTTTTTCTTCCAGTAGTACAAACTTAGTTCTCATATTTATTACTTTTTCTTGGTTCTAATTTAATAGTCTTTGGATTGATTTAACATATACTATATACTGCAGACTAATCTTAAAATATCTTTGAATATGTCAGTCCATCACTTTTTAGCCTTTAAGGGATCTCTATTTCCTATGGACTCCAAATTCATCAGGAACATATTTAAATACCTCCACATTACTATATATACACTATTTTACCAGTCTCTTATTCTCTTATTCTTCTTTAGTCACTTCCAGCCAAAGTGGGTAGACTGTCTTCAGTTCCTTTCAAAAATCCTTAATTTTTTGCCTCTGTGTATCTGTTCATGCAAACCTCTCTCTCTGCTCCCCACTTATACATACACATGTTGGAATATATGGGAGTGTTGTTGGAATACATGGGAGCTACCTGACAGTGCCTGCTGGAGGTCCAACCCAGACCTGCAGAATAGATCTCCTCATGTGAGGGGATGATACAATGAGACTGAGTGGCAGTTGCTGTTCTCTGACCTCTCTGACCGAGAGGCCGTTGTGTTGTCTGACCTCTCTCCTCTTCCCTCTGCCTGCAATTTATCTCATTCCCATTCCACAACATCTGTGTCAGCAAAGGCTGCCTTGCGACTCCTTCAGATGTTATGATTCATAGCTGTGGAGGCTCTCGGAGAATTGACCTGTCCTTTAACATACACACATGCACACATATATGTATACACACACATACACAGATTTTCAGATTATAGGTTCTATAGGAACATTAGCTGTGTCTTAAACATTATTGTGTTCCTCACCACACATAACACAGTGACTAATATGTGAAAAGTAAATATCTAGTCATTCATTTTAGCTCAACAACAGAGTATACCTGGAAAATGTTAAAAAAAAAAAACCAGCTGTGTCCCCTAGAAATTTATTTCTTTACTGTTTTATTTTATATGCTGTTTTAATATACTCATGTATTTATTTATTCTTTTTAATATACTTTCTCTCTCCCATGCCTCTTCTGAAAAAAAATGCCTAGTTGTCTATATTTGATCCATTACCATCATTTGTCTATTAAGATTTCTGTGATATTTTCATCCTCAGTCCTCCTAAATCATTATTGATTACTGTGTTGCTCCGAGTTTTTAAATTTTTCAAAGTTGTTTGTTACAATGTAGCTGTTATAATATAACCTTTCTCTTCTCCTGGTATTAGTCACTTTATACTCTCAGTTCATGTAAAATCTTCACAGATTTTTCTGAAACTTTTCTTTTTTACTATTTCTTGTAATACAGCTGTATTCCATTTATAGTCATATGCCATATTTTCTTCATCTTTTTCTCTAAATGATTGACAACTTCAAGCTTCTAGTATACTTTAGTTTAGTATACTAAATTTTAAAGAAGTTGTTAAATGAGTAGCAGGATGAAATAGAATGCAAATTTATACTAGTAATGGATTTCAACCTCCCTTTTTCAGAATTAGGTAAATTTAACCACAAAGTTAACAAAAAAGAAGTTAAATTCTATTCTAAAATAGAGCTTTCAAAAATTTAATAGTGATAGATCTCTGGAGAAAATTGAAAGGGATAAGAAGGAATTTCTCTGAGCTACATGGCACCTACCCAAAAATTGACCATAATCAAATGTAGAAAAGTGGACATAATTAATGCACTCTTTTCAGATTATGAATATAAAAATTTCATGTAGAAAAGGCTATGGAAAAATAGATAAAATTAATTGGAAACTAAAAGTCAAACAACAAATCATAGAAAAAAATCAATAATTTCATCCAAGAGAAGGACAATAATGAAACAACATGCTAAAATTTATATGATGCAAGCAGTTTTTATGACAAATTTTATATTTCTAGATGATTACATAAATAATATAGAGAAAGAAATTTCAACTAATTGGGCATACAATTAAAAAACTACAAAAAGAATAAAATTCAAGCCCCCAATTAAATACCAAATTTGAAATTCTGAAAATTAAAGGAGATATCAAGAAATTGAAAGTAAGAAAAATAATGAAATAATAAATAAAACCAAGAATTTGTTTTGTGGGAAAATGCATTGCAAAATAGATAAAACTGGTTAATTTGACTCGAAAATGGAAAGAAAAACAAAACCCAAATTATCAGTATCAAAAACTAAAAGGGTGAACTTACCACCAATAAACAGGCAAATAAATCTATAAATAGGAGCTATTTTGCCCAGTGTATGCCAATAAATGTAACAATCTAAAGTAAAATGGATAAATATTTACAAAAATACAATTTTTCATATTTTATATATTAATAGAAGGGGGAATAAAATACTTAAATAACCATATTTAGAAAAAGAAATTTAAAAAATCATCAATTAACTTCCTAAGAAAAAGTATCTAGGGCTAGATGGATTTACAAGTACATTCTAATAAATATTTAAAGAATAATTTACTTAAATACTACTAGAATTTTAAAACTACCAATAAACTATTTTGGAAAATAGGTAAAGCAATCCTACCAAATTTGTTTTATGATGTAGATATGGTGCTGATGCCTCATCCAGAAAGAGCCAAAACAGAAAAAGAAAGTTATTTGCCAATTTCCCTAAGGAATATTGATGCAAAATTTTTAAAATAAAATATTAGGGAAAAGATTATAGTGATTTATTACCAACCTAATATGCTATGACGAAGTGAGATTTATACCAGGAATGCAAGGCTACTTCAATATTGGAAAAAACTATTAATATAATTGACCATATCAATAACAAAACTAACATAATTCATATGATCATCTTAAGAGATGCACAAAAAGCATGGGAAAAAGTACAACATCCATTCCTAATATAAAACACTGAAGAGCATAAGAATAAATGGAGTTTTCTATAAAATTAAAAGTATCATCTGTGTGAAACCATGAGTAGGCATTATATATAATAGGGATGTTAGAAGCATTCCCAATAAGATCAGGGAGAAAACAAGGATGCCCATTATCACCACTGTTATTCAATATTATTCTAGAAATGTTAGCTTTATCAATAACAGAAGAAAAAATTGAAGAAATTAGAGTAGGCAATGTGGAAACAAAACTATCATTCTTTGCAGATGATATGATGATATATTTAGAGAATTCTAAGGAGCTAACTAAAAAACTACTTGCAACAATTAACAACATTAGCAAAGTTGCAGGATATAAATTAAACCCACATAAATCATCAACATTTCTATATATCAATAAAGCCCAGCAGCAAGGGATGGAAAGAGAAATTCCATTAAAAATAATTGTAGCTATTTGAGAGTCTTCATAACATATTTGGGAGACTTCCTCCCAAGACAAGCCCAAGAACTATATGAACACAATTAAAAATACATTTCATAGAAATAAAATCAAATCTAAACAATTGTAAAAATATCAATTGCTCACAGGTAGACTCAGCTAATATAATAAAATGACAATTTTACTTAAATTAATCTACTTATTCAGTGATACTAAAGAAACTGCCCCAAAATTCTTCTATAGAACTAGGGGGAAAAGTAAGACAAATTCATCTAAAAAAACAAAAGATCAAAAATATCAATGGAATTCATGAAAAAAGTGTAAAGGAAAGTGGCCTAGTTATACCAGACCTAATACTATTTTAAGATAGTAATTATCCTAGCCATTCGGTACTGGCTAAGAAATTGATGATGAATCAGCACAATAGATAGGTATACAAGATAGAATAATTAATGACTATTGTAATCCCCTGTTCTTAAACCTAAAGAGTTCAGCTTCTAGGATAAGAACTCAGTATCTGACAAAAATTGCTGGGAAAACTGGAAAATAGTATGAAGAAATTAGCCATAGACCAACACCTCATACCTTATATCAGAATAAGGTCAATTACTCTTCTTTTAATTAAGGTATATTAAATAGTTTAAACATTAATTTACATATTCTTATTAATAAAAAATGTGATTTCAAAGAAAGTTGAAACAAAATTCCCATGAATAGATTTGTACATATGAAAAATAATTCACTTTAACTTCAGTTACTTTTATTTATCACTAACAAATAACAACCACCAGCACCTAGCACAGTTCCTAACACATAGTAAAAACTAAACCAATGATTTGGTTTAATGAATTATCATAACTTTAGTTCTCAAATTAAATCAAATAAAACAAAAACAATATATTTTTTAAATTTTGCTTTTGCTTCATCATGTTCTCCTGTTTTATGAGTTTATCCCATTCATATTTACAGTTGTTATGATTCTTTATGTTTTTTCTATCCTGTTCTTTCATACATTTTCCTTTCTTTGCTCAAATTTCCCAAAATGAAGTAAATAGCATTATGCTTACCATTTGCTCTTTGCTTCATGTAAGTTACTTCAGATCCCTTTATCTTTTCTCCTTTCTGTCATTTATATCTTAGTCACAGGCTCTTGCCCCTCTTTATTTTCTTTTTAATCTTTGTTCTTGACCATCCTTCTGACTTTATAGTTTGTTTTGCTTATGTTAATCTCGCTTTGAGTCTATACTTTCTTCTATTCACCTTTTCCTGTTCCCTCACTTTTTAATTCTGAAATCAATATATTTTTACATCAAACTTTTTGTGCTTTATTTCTTTACTCACTGATTCAGTTAATAAATACAACAATGATATGATACCCTCTCTTCTTCTGTCTTATTTAACCACCTCTATGATCCTTGGTGCCATTATGGTTTTGAGGAGGTACTGTCATCTCCACTCCTCTCTCTAATTATAATATAAACACATCATTTTTATAATTTTTCTCCCAGTATTTGTCTTACGTTTCTCTTGACTTTGATGTTTGTATTTAAAAATTTCAACTCAGCTTTTGTCTTTTCTTGAGGAATGATTATTATTTTTCTATTTCAGTAATACTCATCCCCCCCCTCCCCACCATGAAATTGTGCTCCATTTTGCAAGGTAAGTTATTCTTAGTTGTAAGCCTATGTATTTTGATTTTTTGGAATTTTACATTATAAGCTCTTAATTCCTTGATAGTGGTGTATTTTTATTAGCTATCCCCTATGTCTGGAATTCTCTCCTTCCACATCTTTGTCATTTGCCCTCCTTGGATTCTCTTCCGAGTGCTAGTTTTTTTAACAAGAGAATTGACTTTTGCTTTCTTCTCAATCTACTTGTATTTATTACAATGCCTGGATTGTAGTAGAGTCTTAATAAATTTTTGTTGCTTGTTGTTGACTGACTGACTGATTATTGGAAGCTAAGGTTTATAATATCCTATCTGGAGTTCCTCATTTCTTCAGAGTGATATACTGCAGCCTCTTTTATACCCACCATGTGTCTGTCCATTGTCCATTGAAATTCTTTAGAGATGGTGGTATTCATAATTTTTAGCCATATAAAATTATTATGAAAAATGTTGGTGAACAGTCTGAAAGGGTGAAAACAAAGAGCAATAAAAAGCATAATGTAATATATAGCCCAGGATTGAGGGAAAGTATAGGACTGCTGCAAGAAGAAGGCAAGAATGTTCGTGCTGTGATTGTGAGATGGGATTATGAAAAAAATCATATTTATAGGGTGACCAAGTCATATTTGGGCTCTCTTAGAGTATAGGATCTTTGGTGGTTACCTAAATTCATTGTCCCAAGAGATGGCTGTGAGCTTACTTCCAAAATCATTCTGTCAGCCTGGATTTATAAAGCTCTACTTGAGGCTTTCCTGCTCTATGATGCAATAGATCGTCTTTTCTACCTTGTTGCAATTTGATTGTCTGAACTTATTGCCTAAAATATTATAGATGAAAAAAAGAAAATAAATTATTTCCAATAATGTTCCATAAAGACCAGGTGCTTGTAAATCTATCATTTCAGACATTTTGAAATAGCCTTAGTTGTCTGATTTGTACCCTTAAGCACTATTGTGGCTTCTCTTTGGAAAAACTTATGCAAGAATTTTCCTGCTTGTGGTTCTTTGTTCTTACATAGTCTTTTGGGTCAAGACCTTCTAAGAGAATTTTTGTTATGAATCTAAAATTTGACAAGTTACTAATGTCACCTGGGAATCTATGTTGTGGTTGCATATGAAGTTTGCCAATTTAGGAATGAGCAATCTTTAGGATTTTAATGTTTCTATGTCTAACACAAATATTTATATTACATAAATATATATTTGTATAGCTAATATAAATAATACAAATGTCCAATACAGCATCATAAGTGAAATCTCTATGATTCCTCCTGCTCCCATCTGCTTTCCCTTAAAATATTAACCTAATATAGTATCTAATATAGGATTTTCCATACAGTAAGCATTTAATAACTATTTTGAATTTAACTAAATAATTTATGTATTTTGTGATACATCATGATATAATCAAGTTGAGTATCATTACAAAACAAAAATATCCATAGTTAAAATGTTAAATCAAACATAGTTTTCAGTTTGAGAGAGAAAAAAATTATTTTCTACAAGTTTGAAATAGAAAACCCAAAAGAAGAGGAAAAATCTATTTAAAAATTTTTTTGAAATACATGCAAATGGAAAATGTGGGAAAAAAGAAAAAGAAACTGATTAATATTTATACTATAAGCATTAAATGTGGAAAAATGCATACAGAAAAGCTACAATTTTCCTTTAAATATTTAAAACATCTTGAAATGTTTGGGAATGCAAAAAGTTTAATTTTCTTAGGTATGCTTGCTTGGGTGGGGTTGATGGACCTGGGTGTATTAGGAAAGAGGTATATAAGCCAGTTAATTCTAGTGAAAAGAAAGTTTAATGATGTCTCTTTGTTAGCAACTGTCCTGAAATAATTTCCATATGCAACTTTTATTCCTAGTAATTTTAATGATTTTCTAAATTTCACCAGTTGGTTTTGGCCAGTCTAGTTACCTTAGGTTCAGATGGCAGAATGGATATTTAATCAGTTGCAAGTGGCTTTTATAACCTTTCAGTTGGGACATAAATAGAAGTCTAGTAGAATCTCGATGGCACATTCTTGCCTCTTTTAAACATATGGTCTTATTTAATAAATTCTCTCTGAAGCAAAATAAGCCATTGTAGCTATTTGGTGGTCAGTTTTTGCAGGTAATGGGGGCTACTCTATGTTTCCTAGTAAAATAAAATAGAGAGCTACAATAAAGTAAATAGTGACTTATTTTATTAGGTACAAAATAATAAAGAAGTGGTTATAAAATTACTTCTATTATATGTCATAATGGAAAATTACCTCGATTTCTCTATTCTCTATTCTGATTCGTATTTGCTTTTGAGATTTGTTTTGGGATTTGCTGGGCTAGTTATTGGTACTCTTGTCATGATTTCCAGATACAGAAGAAATTGTCTTTGTTATCTGCAAAGAGGTAGTCAATGAAACGAAAGGCCTTTCCACCATAAATTCCTGCTGAGTGATGGATCTAGAGAGCTCACTTTCCAACACACAAGCTCCTATTGCCTACAACCACATGAAGCAGGAAAGTCCTCTGAATCAGTACTAGGAACTGAGGATTAATTTCTTCTGGCAGGTACAATATTTTGAAGCCTACCTGCCTGTTATACTTAGGCAGTGGTACCTTGTGCTCAAAAGTGATATTGAATGCCCAGCTTTTTTTCCTTTCTACAGATGCAATAATTCACTCTTTGGTATTAGCCAGATCTATGACAGACAGTATTATATCACATCATCTTCTCATTTAGCGCGCTGTAACTCTGCCTGAAATTTCTAATACAGCAGGGAGTGTTGGGAGAAATACGACTTTCTGATTGAATAAATGCCTGCTAGTCTTGATGATAAATACCAGTTCAAGCATACTGTGCCTTGCTAAGAGGGACAAGTGCCAAAATCCCCCAATTCATTTGTAGCACATGTGTCTTTGTTTGCAATCTTCTTCAATTATCTCTGTTTATTTTTCATCACATAGGACTGTGACCAACATTCTTTGCATGGAGAGCATGAATGTTTTTGCACTGGATCTCTCTCTCTCTCTCTCTCTCTCTCTCTCTCTCTCTCTCTCTCTCTCTCTCTTTCTCTTCTTCTTCTTCTTCTTCTCTTCTTCTTCTTCTCTCTCTCTCTCTCTCTCTCTCTCTCTCTCTCTCTCTCTCTAGCTGTCTTTCTCTCTCTCTGTCTCTGTCTCTGGTTTCAGATACAAAACTATATTTGAACCTTATGCAGCTTGAGCGAAGGAAAATTTAAAAAAAAAAAAAACCCACTTATTTGTGCCATGGGACTGATATAAATCTATTGACATGGAATGGTTAAAGTCTATACACCTTATCAGTCTCACTGTGTATTTTTCTTAGTTGCCTGTTTCGAACATATTTCATTTTCTTCCAGTGTATTTTTCCAGGACTAAAGCTATGCTTTTTTTTTTTTTTTTTTAGTTCTACCTAGAAAATTTTCAGTTACATCATTTGCACAGATATGTTGTTGTTAACATTGAAAAACCTCTTTGCTTGCAGTTGTATATTTTATTTGGCAAAAAATGTGCTCATGTCTAATACATCACATGTCCTTTGGTGATACTATTTAAGCTAGAAATTCCAAAACTCACAAATACCGAATAGGCAAATGTTCCAAAGCCGTCCTCGTATACTAAACATGCAATATATCTCCTCCTTTTCCAAACAGAAATAGATTTCTCTCTGATTTGTTTGATAAATTTGACCCAAGATTTCCATTTGGAGTTATTGGAGTTCCTACTGTTTTTCTCTGTGTTGGTGGGCCAAGCCCTAATCACCCAAGTCTCCCAAGGAGACCATAAATTACAGCGATGAGATGAAGCTTTGTATTCCTTCAACTGCAGAAGAAGGCGAATTCGCAGCAGCATATTTTGACAGGCATGAATTTAATTCATTGTTTTATGACAGATGGGAAAAGTGTACATGCTCATAGTCCTGATTTATGATCATTTGGGTCTGGAGGATTCTATAATTTGCAACTAATGTGAAAACAGATGGATAGACAGACACCAAAGTGCAAGCTGACCTGTGCGTTCTCACCACTAGTTACAAATGGCATCCATATGCGAGCAAGTCAGTTTCAGAGAGATCTTCATTAGCACAGCCATTTACATTTTATAAAATATAGCTGATTTCCCCCTCTTCTTTCAAGAGTGAGTTAATAAAACTTAAATTCTGGGATATTTTGCTACTCGCACTATTTTCAAAGTCCTTCTAAGTCTTCTAAATATTTGATTCAGTTTGAGAATAGAAAAATTGTGAAGACTGTGTCACCATTTAAAACACTTTTTTGGAGTTTTCATCATATCTTCCTAACAAATAATGTAATACAAGAGCTTATTGGTTGTTTCAATTTTAATCAACATTTATTTTAATACCAGGATTAATTGAAAATCATCTATTTTGGATGTTTTTAAGGAAATAGTTTGGCTTTGTGAAATATACATATTTTATTATATATATCCTCCTTAAAATGAATTTTATGTGCAATATTCTATCTTTACAAATCATTTTGCTCTTTTGGAAAATAAAGGTTGTTCTCAAATAATACTTTTAATATAATATATGATGAATTTTTTAAAATTCTATTTGCTTTTCTTAATTGAGATATACTAATAATATTTTTTATGTTCCAGTAAGATTAAGTTAAATTTTAGATTTGTAGGAATGGCATAAGTTTATGCTTCATTCCAGTCAAATTATTATTGAGTTCTTTTTTGTTTTCAAAAAATTCAATGTTAAGAAAATATATCATTTTGGTCCTTATTATTGTAAAAAATTCAAAAATATTATTGATTTAGGGTTTTACTTTTTGCAAACATTTCAAAATTTTATTCAAAAAATGATAATTCAATTTGAAACAAAATTACATTTAATACCATTTTATGTAAGAGTATTGAAAGTGAAAGTCACCTATTCCAGTTTACCACATATTGCATGAAAATTTTTTTCCAATTTTCTTTGAGGGTACTTACAACTTATTAGCTTATGAGATCCTTGAGTATAGGGACTTCATCTTTACATTACTAGCAATTATCCCTGTGTCTTGAATGTATTAATCACTCAAATAAATCTTTCTGAATTGAATTATGGGAATTTGAAATAAAGGTAGTCTAGCATCAAATTAGATAAAGAACAATCTCTATAGTCAGAAAGAACTGGATTCAAATCCTGGGTCTGATATAAGGGTTTTTTTTCCCCCTAAATTTTCCCCTAACTTTTGAAAACTAAGCTACAGATGAGTTGTTATTCTATATTAGTGAAGGAAGTTTCCACATGGGGAGTTTACAGATCCAAATTCTACTTCTCTCTTTTCCTTCAACTTGGGGCAGGGTGAAGTATGACAGGATTGATGTAGTATAAACATTTTCCCAAATGTCAAAAACATGTAGTATTTAAAATATAATAACCACAACAACAATAATACAAACAAACAACAAAAATAAAATATATAATGTCTTGAGATTGGCATAATGTGTATATACATTTGAGTTTCATGATAGTACTGTGAAATAGATACTAGAAATGTTATCTCCATTTTTCAGATGAGAAAAATGAAGCTTAGAGAGATAAGAATCTTATCTGTCATTATTTATCAGTAGAGACAGGATTTAACAAAGTTTTTTTTCTCTTTTTCCTGATTTCAATATACCTCTTTCCAGCAAACTAAATTGATTATATTACTATATTATGCACTTACCATTCTTCTGGCAAACACATGGGCTTTGTCTGCAAATAACATTACAAAGTAAAACTTTGGCCTGGGTGATCTGAACTGATTTGAATAATTCCAGAAGCCCATTTTATTTTGCTATAAAGAGATGGACTTAGTAATTTCAGATCACTAAGGCATTTGGAAAATATATTTATTTTTATTAATTTTATTTCATTGTTTTCATTAATTTATTAATTGTATATTAATTGTATTTCATTTAGCACAGAGATGATTTTTTTAAAAAAAGAAAAAGAAAATTAAATTATTTTGCATGATTGTCTACTGTGAATAATAAATGGGCTTCCTGGAGTTAGGAAGACCAGGTTTTAAATTCCAATTCTGACATTTACTAGCTGATAACTAAGGACAAATTAATTAGCCTTGATGTTCCCTAATTAATTCCTTTTTACATCGGAGGAATAATATCTGTAGTACCTACTTTTTAGGATTGGTATCAGCTTAAATAGAATAATATGTTTACATGTGCTTTTCAAATCTAAATACTATGTCAGCTAATTGTTATTATACTATTATTAATAAATATGACTTTGTTGAAATAGCAGAAAAATAATATTTCCACAGGAAAACTAAACCTAAAGATTGATTCTAGTTTTCAGAAGATAACATTTATGTGCCACATTGCTAGGACATATATAGCTTACTGCTTTGATTAATGTGATGGATATTTTTTTTCTCATTAGACAGAAATAAACAGTTGGCTTTCTAGCTCTGTGACTCTGAGGAAGGTTCTTAACTTCTGTTTGCCTCAGTTTCTTCATATGAAAAATGTAGATGATCATAGCACTTACCTTCCAGGTTATGGGTTGTTGTGAAATTAAAATTAGGTAATATTTGATAATCACCTAGTAAACCTCTTCAGTGCTCATGATTATTACTATGAACTCTACATCCTTGATATATTAATGATAGCTTTTCCAAACAGAGAACTTTTCCTTTAATTGAACTCCCCCCAATATAATAGATGACTATAGCAAGAGTCCACATAATTATGTTATAGCTCAGGGTCTGAAATAGGTCAAAGTTAATATAAGAAAGTCATGTACTCTAAGCATTAAGCTGTCTTCCAGGACTCCAATTCTTGTATTCTATATATGTTTTAGCTTAACACTCAGATATGTTATTTATTTTATCATCCAGAGTTTTGACACTCAATTAAAAAATAATATACTTTCATATATAGTGCCTTACATCAATTTCTCCCAATCATAATAGCTTATCCAAAGTGCAGAAATAATCATTCATATCAATTTTCCAAGACCCCTCAACTCCAACATTTGCAATAGGCTCAATTGAAAGGAAAGTTTCTATTATGACTGAAATTGGGTGACAGATTTTTAAGTAATACCTATAGTTATCTAGAAAGCTTTTTATATGACAATTGACCACATGCCATATGGGAAACTTTAAGATAATAATATAAATACCCAATGATTCATTAGCTTAAGAATCAAAATAATACTGTGATATAAATCATCTAGTGATTTTTCTATCTGATAGAAATCAATGTAATTTTTTAGTGATAATAATATTTCAGTGTTTTAAAAACCCATTCTTATGTCAGTGAAGGCATTTTCCTCTCAAGAAGAGAAACTTTGTATTTTATTAAACAGTCTTTTAAGTTACTATGGCAAAACCTAATAAGATAAAACAGTGGAATATATGCTTTTAGACACAAGAGCTTTTCATTTCTAGTTTTTTTTTTATCATCTATATCAAGTACCTGTTACATAGTAAGTACTTAATGAAATGTAAATTAATTCATTGATTTCACATATGTTATCTCAAGTAGTCTTCACAATAATTTCTCAAAGTAAATAGTGCAAATATTAGGAGCCCCATCTTATAGACTAGAACATTGAGATTTAGAGAGGTTAAATGATATTGAGTATTTATATTTCTTTTCAATACAAGACCTTGTCAATGTGGAATGAGCAATGTCTGTTTTTTCCCCTTAACTCACAGCAGAGAAAAAAAGTGGAAATTATGTACTTTTTCTTTTTAGTTCTTGATGTAGATCGATAAAAATTCCTAAATTATATAGATTCTAGAATTTATCCTATTTCTTTTTATTTCCTCCTTGGAAAATCACAGCCAGGAAAAATACTGAAAGGAATAAGTAGAACCACATCAGGGTCAGTAGATTCCAGTGTCAAAGAATGGAAGGCCTTCTGGAGGTGCTGGCACAACATTGCCCTAGCTAAGATTAGATGTATTGACTCAAACAGCTAAACACTGTGGCCAAGGAAAATGTGAGTTTAAGAGGGAGGAGAAACTGATCCACAGTACAAAAATGCTTTTATGCTTCTAGTAAGCCCTGACTGTCACAGTATTTTCCTCACCACAACAAAGTTGTTGCACAATTCCAGTACTTCCAAGTCCCTTGCCCATTTCTCAAAGAGCATTTATTTCTCTATAATACAACTTATAACTAAATATGCCTTTGGGGCAGGCACTAAGTAAAACAGCAAAATAAAATATGGGCCAAGGAGCAACTTATCTCTTATGCTGTATGGACCACTTTGCAACAGGGTTGAGATAATCCCATAACATTGTCTATGATAAAGCACACTTTAACTACAAAACACACTACAAAAAGAGAATTGTAATGATTTCTTTTCTATTTTCACCAATTTCTGCTATCATTGTATTAGAAAATGTAAAAGAAAATTTGGCCTTATACTTTTCTTTCTGAATGATAGATCTCTTTATTCAAATCAAAAACAACTCTCTAAATAGGGAAATCTATCTCCATTATTTGCTTCAGAAATATACAAATGAATTCCATCTCCTAAAGAAATATTGGGAATAAAAGATATCTAGCTCAGTATAGGAGAGCTATCTGATCAGTAGTGGAAAATTTAAAAACTCTTCTTCATAGCAAACAAAATAAGCCATGAGGCAGATGAGAGCACTGTGGAGGAAATATTGTTAGGATTTGGCATTGTAAAAGAAGAACTGGGACCATTTTTAAGTGATAAAGGTTGGTTATGGGACTTTTGATTTTAGGAGTCAATATTTCAAGATCTTTTCATAACTCAGGAGGGGACTTCCCCATAGAAAAACAGTTCTTCCCCAGGGATTTGTAAACTTAAAAAAATTGATAATTATATTTCCATGAAATTTGTTTTCCTATACACTAAAAATATCAACCTAAGGTGTTCATAGTGTTAACCAGACTTTCAAAAATGTCTATGACACACACAAGTATAAGAATTTCTAGAATAACAGTGTAAGCATGATTAATGACAACTTGTTAAGAGAATACAGAAACTCCTGATTGGTATTCAATGCCTGAGGTAGACTCTAAAATGTTTAGTTTTAAGATACAAGGAAAAAGTTTCTTATAGATAGATGATCTTTCCTTTTGTGAGTTACTATAAAAACAACAGGTTATTTTCTTCAATTATCTTCAGCTTTCCCTTTTTCTTTTTTTGCTTATATCTTATTTCTGGAGGGTCATAATTGGAAAGAAACATTTCTTCACTTTCTCCTCCTATCCAGGAAATATTTAATGGAAAATTGAAGTAGAAGCACATGGCCTAAGAGGACTGAATCAAAGTAAACTTTCCTAGTTCAAGAGATGTCAAGTCATAGCACTGATACATTTCCTGCAGCAGTAGACACATGCATGTGAGCTCCTTAAGGGCAGGGAAATCTTTTTTTGCCTTTTTTCATGTTCTCAATACTTAGTGTAGTGCCTGGCATATAATAGGAACTTAATAAATTTTATAGAAGTGCTTGTATAAATGTGTGTATTATTAGTGTATATAATATATCAAGTATTTATTTTTGAAGAAATTCTGTCACTTATCATTGACTGATGTCTACTTATGTGCAGGTCCAAGGAGAATGAATAAATAATTCTCTTGAACCCCATTACTCTATGTAGAAAAAAGGAAATTTCAAAATCCTAAGCAGTCTCTTTGCACACAGCCTATTAGGCTCTAACTTTCTAATCAGGGAAGAGAGATTTCATGGCTGCAGCATTTAAGATCACCTCATGAGTGATCTTAAGTTTAAAAATGTGGAGACTGTCTTCCTGAGAGTGAAGATTTCCTAAACAATAGTTCCTCAGGGAAAAGAAAAAGGATAATTCACATATTTCCTGAGCAGCATTCTTCTTAGAGAGCAAAGACATATAGAGTTAAGGGTTGAAGCAAGAAATCTGGGATTTGTCAACCTTAGCTATTAGTGTGAATAATTCAGACAATATACATTTGATGGAGTATGGATTACTTATTCAGCATCCCACAATATTTATGTTTATGTTTGGGATAGAGTTCAAAGCAGACATGTTAAAAACATAGCCCATGCTCTGTAGGCAACATTTAACAGTTCATAATATAGTCTGAACCAGATTAAAATGTAATTGAGAGAGCACCAGCCCTAAAGTCAGGAGGAACTAAGTTCAAATCTGGCCTCAGACACTTAATATTTTCTGGTTGTATGCCCTGGACAAGTCAC
Source organism: Antechinus flavipes (assembly GCF_016432865.1). Classification (NCBI taxonomy): domain Eukaryota; kingdom Metazoa; phylum Chordata; class Mammalia; order Dasyuromorphia; family Dasyuridae; genus Antechinus; species Antechinus flavipes. The sequence continues at coordinate 155,580,889 of NC_067399.1, read as the reverse complement.
TTAACCCCAATTGCCTCAGCAAAAAAATGTAATTGAGATTTATTTTTGTACATTAAAAATATAATAGCTCATAATTAATGTTATCATATATTTCTCTAAGTCACTTTGAGCACCAAAGAATGCCTTAACATTTTAAGTTGGTGATGCCCATTTTTATTTGAATTTGACACCACTGGCCTAAACCAAGGGAAGGTCCTTCAGAGGGAAAGAGGGAAATCTTATGAAAAGATTGCTCCACTGAGATTAGTTTCCTTATCAGAGAAGTTTATGTGTTATTTGATTTTTTTTTCATGTTTTCTGTACCTACTGATGGGAGTCTTCTCATGACTTTCATTTTATACATCTTCTATTTGTATTTAAATCATAAAGTAGTTCTTCAAATCGTGGGTGCATTATATAGGATCCTATGGGAAAGCAGGACTTCTCAGAATGTCAAAGGTTTACCCTATTGGAAACATCAAGAGTAATTGTCTTATCAGGGAAGCATAGGAAGACAATAAATACTATCTCATTCCAAGTTTGCATATGTAACCTTTCATATTTGTATAAGAGCAAGGGAGCCCCTTTATCCATATCTGGGGAATCTAGACAAATCTAGACATGAGCTCTCCCTTAGTTTTACTTTGTAAATTGTCCTGGGAAAACTCCAGGCAAAAGGAATGAACCAATAAAAGAAAATTATTTCTTTGTGACTTACGTTTGGATCTGATCCTTATGATTCCAGATGATTTGGAGGGGATCTAGGCAACAGGTTGATTCTGTATGATGTTTCACAAAATCATCCTTCATTGATTCAGCTTAATTAAGCTTAATTAACAGGCACACGAAAACTTTCTATTGGCAAGGTGCTATAGATATCAAGACAAAAACCAAAAACTTCTCTTGCCTCAAGGAATTTTTGGCATATTCTACTAGAGAAAAAAACACACATGTCTAGGTAAGTAAATGCTAAAATGTGTACAGGTTAGTTTTCAAAGGGAAAGAGTGCTAACAAATGGTTGCAGGGAGTGAGGTAAATATGTGGATCAAGGTTCTGGGGTTCTGCTTCCAGATCCTATTTCTGTAATTCTATTAGAACAGAAATAATTTTATTTCCAAGTAGGAACAGCCAATTAATATGAAGATAGTTGTTAAGCATCAAGCATCATAAACTATTCACCGTGCAGAGAATAGCAGAACAGTCATAATCAATGTGTTCTCTATCTCAGACTCCTACATCCACAAAACAAAAATGAACATACTAAGACTGCCACTGAAAACAGAAATTATTCTACCACAATTCCCACTTAAGATTTTCCAAGACTCAGAAAGAAAAGAAAATGAATACACACACACACACACACACACACACACACACACACACACACAGACAGACACAGACAAGCAGTGCCCAAATGTAAAATTTCTTTCCTTTGCACTCAAATCCTTCCACAATCTGTCATCATTCCACTTTTTCAATCTTATCTCATGTTCTTTCCTATGAATATTCTACACTTCAGCTAAAAAGGACTATTTCTTCCACTCTTCTACCTGATGTCCTACTTCAGTATTTTCTTATTTTTTTCTCTTTTTGCTTCAATTATTGATTTAAAAAAAATAGAAAAAGAAGCCAGAGATGGGGTGAGGAAGAAATGGAATATTATTGACTAAGCTAAGTTTAGTATCAACAAAGTCATGATTAGCAGTTTAGACATCTAAATTCAAGTTTTACAAAATAGTACAAATCAAGTAGCTGTGTACTTTACTTTCTTCTTTATTTTACAGAAGGCAAGACTAAGTGGTTTTCCTATAATTGCATAACTATAAAGTGACAGAGCCATGATTTGACCATCTTTTGATTGGTAATGAGGTGGCACAATGGGATGGAATGCTGGGTTGAAGACCCAAGTCCAAATTTGGCCTTGGATACTTATTAGCTGGGTGACTACCCTAGTCATTTATTGTCTCAGCTTCCTCATCTGGAAAATGAACTAGAGGAGAAAACATTAAATCATTCCAGTATCTTTACTAAGAAAACTCCAAGTAGCACCAGACATGATTGAAATGACTGGACAACATTTGACTGGCTTTGAATGAATCATTTAGTTTTTTGAGCTCCAATTTCTTCATCTGTAGATATAGGAATGGAACTGAATCAATATTTTTACCTTCAGTTCAATTCATATCTATAACATATCTATTTCTTTTATCTGAAACATTATATTCTATTTTACTGTTTTATCAGATGAAATAAGACAGCAATAGCATCATGAGATATGTCCTTATTTAAGAGAATAGATCACAAAATTTTTGAAGGAAACATCAACTTAAGTGAAGGCACTACTTTTTGTCTTTATGCCCCCACATATTACTTGCTAAATAAAAATTTGTTGTATCAAATGATCTAGTATAACACCTCCTCCATCCTGCAGATGTAGAAACTGAGGCTGAGAAGGAGGTGACTCTTCCAAGATCACACAATCAGAGATTGTCAGAACGGGGACTTGAGTCCAAATTTTCAATTCAATCTTCAGTGCTATTTCTATTCCACCACATTGTGGCCTTTTCTCTTGCATCATTTACCCTATGCTTTTCTTTTTTATTTAGAGAAAAACTAACTGCCATTCAGTTTCTTTCCTATTTCTACCTCGTTGCCATTTTTATAAACTGTTTCTCTTCTTTCATACTTCATTTAACTTCTCACATCCTGTCTCGTTTATTCTTTTGCCTGCCAAAGAGAATATGTTCTTATGAGGGCTACTGGGATATTCTTTCAGGATGGTGGTCTCCATTAGCATGTCCCCAGGGCTCACTTTCAATTGTATAGGACAATCTGGAGATCCCCATGCCTGACTGCATACAACTTGGTGATGGAGAAATAAACTACTATTTAATCCCAGTCAATTTTTAAAATTCAACATCATCATCATTGTTATCATCACTTTGCTACTGCTATTATTACTATCACCATGACTGCTGCTGCTGCTGCTGCTGTTAATATTGTTATTTCTTGATTTTTTTCTTCTTCATTTTCCCCTCCCTTCCTATCATTAAGCTGGTTTCTATTTTCTAAAAAGGTTTAATATTTAGGAATGGCATACAATTAAAAGTTGAGAATACATGTATGAAAATGAGAAACAAGGTAAAAATGGTAAGAGAAACATAGAGAACCACCAGAATATTTTTTCTAGAACCCAAATGCACCTATGTCAAAGTATGACAAGCAAAATTATCCTGTGTGTGTGTGTGTGTGTGTGTGTGTGTGTGTTCAGTCCTTTTTCAGTTGTATATGACTCTTCATGACCCCATCTGAGGTCTTCTTGGGAAAAAAAAAACACTAAAGGGAATTGCCATTTCCTTCTCTAGCTCATTTCAAATATGATGAACTGAGGCAATGGGATCACACAGCTACAAAGTATCTGAGATCAGATTCGAATTCAAAAAGATGAATCTTCCTTATTCTAAACCCAGTGTTTCATCTACTATGCCAAGTAGTGACAGCCTAGAATTTTAAAAATTCATAGATATTCCTACCGTGGGGTATAGGATTTCATTATAAGACATAAATTCTTTGAGGTCAGAGGTATTGATTTTTATGTTTCTGATCTATCAACTACTCCAACACACTACTCCAATGTCTCATTGTTATACTGAGGAGAATCTGGTTATCTAAGGCTATGTTGGAGGAATTAAGATATGAGAATTCTACAGCTGTGGAACTGGTTTAAATATAGTCCTAGACAACAAAATGTAGCTGCTTTACAAAATTTTCCCAATTATGGAAAGGCTCAGCACCTTAGGAGAATGGCCACTTAGGATGAATTATTTTGCAAAAGCAACCTATAAACCAATCAAGCACAGGGTCCCATAAAAACACTCTTAATAAACATTTGTTGAGTTGAATTGAACTGAATGACTCCAATATGGTTGAAGGCTTAGCTCCTGTAATGTAATCCTGATTTTTTTCAAACTAAGGCCAACTTTTTTTGTCATAAATTAACCAGAAACACTTCTTTTGTGCTAAAAGATTTTCTGGTCAATTCTTTCTGTTCTTCAACTTCTTAAGAACTCCCAAAGAAGTTAACTTTGTGACAACCAAGTATTACTGACACAATAACATTATAGCTTCAGAGTTGGAAGGATCTAATCCTCAATATATTGTGATATTATAACATTTCTTCTGGGTTCTTTCATTTCATCTAGTCTCTTTTTGGCTTTTGATGCAAAACATTGTCATCAATTGATTGATCCAAGATAGTAGCTAGGATATTAAGCCTCTAGACCATTTAAAACTAACATAATCCTCTTTTATCTAAGCAAAGTAGTGAGAGAGAGACAGAGACAGAGACAGAGAAACAGACACCGACACAGACACAGACATACAGAGAGGGAGAAAGAAGCAGAGAGAGGGAGAGACAGGCAGACAGACAGACAGACAGAGGGAGACAGATACAATTATAGAGAGACACAGAGGAAGACACAGAGAGACACTCAGAGAAAGATATAAAGAGAAAGACAAACACATGCACACATAGACATAGAGACAGAGAGACTCATAGGAAGAAACCTAGGTTAAGAGAAAGGCTTAAAGGACTTAAAGACTGATAGGACATGCAGCATAACTCTTGGCCACCAGAAACTTTAATTGAAAAATTCTAGGTTGGAGACCTAGAGGACAGAGAAATCTTTTTTTAAAAACTAAAGCTTTTTATTTTCAAAACATATGCACGGATAATTTGACAACATTGACCCTTGCATACCCTTGTGTTCCAGATTTTCTCCTACTTCCTCCTACCCCCTCCCCTAGATGGCAAGAAATCTAATATATATTAAAATATATGTTAAATCCAATTTCTGTAAACATATTTATACAATTCTCTTGTTGCACAAGGAAAATCAGATCAAAAAGGAAAGAAAATAAGTAATAAAACAAAATAAAATAAAACAAAATGAACAATATCAAAAAGAGTGAGAATATAATTTTGTGATCAACATTCAGTTCCCACAGTCCTCTCTCTGGTGTAGATGGCTCTCTTCATCACAAGATCATTGGAACTGGCATCAGTCATCTCATTATTGAAAAGAGTCAAGTCCATCAGAATTGATCATCATATAATTTTGTGGTTGTCATATATTAAGAATTCCTGGTTCTGCTCATTTCACTTAGCATCAGTTCATGTAGGTCTCTCCAGGCCTCTCTAAAATCATCCTCCTGATTATTTCTTATAGAACAATAATATTCTATAACATTCACATACCATAACATATTCAGCCATTCTCCAATTGATGGGTATCCACTCACTTTACAGTTTCTTGAATTACAAAAAGTGTTTCCACAAACATTTTGCATGAGTCCCTTTGCTCATGTGGGTCCTTTTACCTCCTTTAAGTTCTCTTTGGGATACAAGCCCTGTAGAAACATTGCTGGATCAAAGGGTATGAACAGTATGATAACTTTTTGAGCATTGTTCCAAATTGCTCTTCAGAATGGCTAGATCCATTCACAATTCGACCAAGAATGCTTTAGTGTCCCAGTTTTCCCACATTTCCATTCAGAACAGAGACATCTTGATGTTGAATGATCAGTAGTTTTTCTTCATGTCTGGCCTGACTTTGCCCTCTGCTCCATGACTGAGGAAACAATCGGAGATTGTCTTCACCAGGAGAAAACATCAAATAGAAAAGCTCTAAACAAATCTCATCTATCTGTACCATCAGGAGAATCTAAATCCCTGATAAAAAATTCCTGGACCTTTATCCAAAAATTGATGATACTGGAAATATGAGTTGAACATCATTAAAGGATGTTCACATTGCATTTCCAGTATTCCTTTGCCTATTTGCATGAGGAATTAAAGAAATCCAACTTCCTTTCCCCCACAACTTCTGGATTCAGAGTAGTCTCTTCCTTGTCTAAGGAATAATAAATAGCACCTACCTCCCAAGACTTTCATGATGATCAAAAACGATTTTTGTAAAGCACTCTGCAAACCTTAAAGTTCTACATAAATATTATTATCATTTCTAGTAATAATGGTATTTTAATGGTGAGAATACTAAATAGTAAAATAAGTTTACCTTTATGAAGGTAAATCAGTACTTTCTTTGCCCCTTACTTGAGGATACTGAAAGATAAATGACTTTCAGCTTCAAACAACCATTGTGTATCAAGTCAGGACTTCAACCAAAGAATGTCTATTGTTTCAATATGTAGTATAAATAGTATAGCTAGAAAAATGTGGTCAGTGTGATTATGTTAAATGATGAAGGCATGAGAACTTTTATTGCTTTTATTTAAATAAAAGACTAGGACTTTAAATTTGTTTGGTTAATTAAAAACAAATCAAGTAAAGTGATTGACTGAATCCTACTTAAAAATGGTTACGGAGTCACAATGACTATATTTTATTTATATATGAATCGAGGGAAAATTTTTTTTTAGTGTTCCACCCTAGGGTCTTACCTAGATAATTAGAGTAAGTGTACTATCCCAATTAGCCTATTACTTTTAGTGACTGGCCTTACACATCATACCATGCATTAGCTTCACATTCCAAGGCCATTTTACCATCTACCACTTGTACCTTCTCCTACCAACATGTCCTTAAAACAAAACTCCATTCATTACATCACTATATCTGTTGTTGTCCACTTTTACAATATAAAATCCTTGAGGACCAGGAATATGTTTGGTTATCTGTTTGTTTTTAATCTTTTTATTCCCAGGCTTAGCAAACTGCTTAGCACATAAACATTTAATAAATGACTCCCCCTTCCCCATAAATTCATTCATGCCTTCATTCAATTCATTTGTTCCCATTAAGAGAGAAAGTACAATAGATAGTCTTCAGAAAACTTTCAAGGAATTTCTTCTCAGGCCAAATAAGCAATCCTTAAGTTTATTTATACTTTAAATAGAAGAACATATTACTGAAGCATGTAGGAAATGTCAGCTTCTACTCCAAGTATCTTTCTTTAAGTATTAGGAAGAAAATGATATTTTAAAAAATGGAATAAATGAAAGCAACAAGCAGTTCATTCTGGCTTTATAGGAGGAGTTTTAAGGCATTTTCCCCCTGACAGTCATGCCAGTACTTGGCCTTTCCAAGATTTCTTCATTGTGCTGAAGAGAGAAATGTAAGTGAAATTACTCACTGGGGTAATATTTAACTCAAGCCTGGATTTCAAGGTCAATTTAAACACAAAGTTTTGATTTTTTTTTCACTAGAAAACTAGTTGTTGCTGGGGAAAGTACTTTCCTTATAGTGTAATCCATAAACACATAATTTGACATGTTTAAAAATGATCAAAAATAGATTTGCTTCATAAACTTGGTTGAATTATAAGCCAATGGCCTATTTACAAACAATATTCTTTCTAATGCACTGAAATGCTAGATTATCCTTTTTGTAGGTGTATGCATAGTTTATATTTCATATACCTTTTTATCCCAGAGAATTCTTTAGATTAAACAACAATTAAATATGTAGGTACTATTTATCATTTATAAAGCTATGAGAGGGAAGATGTGGTAGAGAGATAATACTGAAGTCTAATGAAGGTTATTAATAAAAAAAGTTTTTACAGATGTCTCGTCATGGGTATAAGCTATAGTAGAAGAAAGACTAATTTTTAAAAAGACTTTAAAAGATTAACTAATTGATCAAAAATGAAGTGACAGTGATGTTAAAGAATAAATGTCATTCTCACAGAGTTTACATTCTGGGAGTACCATAAAAAGTAATGAATTTATTTATTTTTTATGCCACCTTGAACAAATTGCTTCACCACTATGTTCAAAAAGTTTATTATGTGTAAAAATTAGGGAATTTTATGTTGTGGATTTTAAGATCCCTTTTAGACATAAGTCTATAATGCTATGGTTTTATTCATTGGGAGAAAATACACACATAAGTTAAAGTCCAAAAAAGGAATTAGTCTATTTGCAAATAATTTAATCCATCTTCAGAATGACAAGTGGAACCTGTTCAAATATGGTGAAAATTTGAAACACAGATTTTATCAATGTGTGTTGACATGTATCACAATTTTAGAGCTGGAAGGGACATCAAAGAACAAAATGTTTTATTTTTCATACAAGGAAACTGAGCCTAGATAGGGGAGTGATTTGTCCAGTGTCACACTGTCTTAAATCAGAGCTAGGAATTTACTCAGTCTTCTGATTCCAAAATGAGCTTTCTTTTAAATCTATGCTCTCCAAAAATAAATAAACAAACAAATAAAATAATAAAATTGCAAATTTTCTGTAGCCTCAAAGTAAATTCAATATAACAGAGATTTCCTTACATTTCAATGGAGGGAGATTTGGATATGAAATATAACATTTACATCATAGCCACTTGTTTCCAAAATATCAAATATAGTTATGTTTCTGCTTCCCATATTTCGAATAGTATGCAAAATTTCAAGAATCTATAATTTCCTCACATTTTCTTCTCTAATTTCTTTGCCTTTATTCAATTTTTTTCTTTGATTTTCAAATTGCAGCCATCAAACTAGTATTTTCTTTGTCCTTTCTAGAATCTACTGCTAATTACTGGCTGGAATGAGAAGAGCACTTACTTACTTCCCAGATGCTTCTGGGATCTCTCTGTTTATCTCTATTGCTATCTTCACTACACTGGTTGAGGAAACTCCCCATCCCCATCCCCAATACATTACATTTTTAGCTCTTCAGAGACCCATTACCTGGGACTGTGGATGAAATCCTTGTTATCCTTTTTTATTTTTTTTAAAGTTCTTAAGTCAGAAACCCCAAACCTGAAAATAAAGGATGTTAACAAGACACTTTAAGTCATACAAAAAATCCTTTCATTAAAGGCTATTAAGTCTAGTAGTAGTAGACTACATCCCAAATGTTTATATGTCTCCTAATTTTTAAATTAAAAAATGAGAAAATAGGTAGTCTATTAGTAAATTTGTCAAGAAACTGTTTCTATGGAATCTTACATTACAACAGATTATGGCTGACATTTTTTCCAGTATGATTTTACCACTAGTGATCATATTTAAGACTACTGAAAACTTTGCTAATATTTTTTTCTTAGAAAGATGTCTTGATGGGTTATCATTCAATATTATAGGATAATAGAAAAAAATAGACAGGTCAGTGGCATAAGAGGTTGTTGAAGTTTGAGTCAGAGAAAGCCAAGTTGAAATCTTGCCTTATAAATTTGCCAACTGTGTGCCTGTGGTCAAGCCACAATATCTCCTAGCCTCAGTTCTTTCATTAATAAAATGAGAATAATAGGACTCACCTCATGGGATTATTATGAAGATCAAATGAAATAAATTGTAATGTATTTTAAAAACAAAGTTCTAAAAAATTCTAGTTATGATTATGATTATTATTTTGGAATACACACACATATATACATATTCATGGTATAATTAGAAAATCCTAGAGAATCAACTAAAAATACTAGAAAAAATTAACAACTTTAGCAAAATTACAGAATACAAAATAAATCCACATCATTCATTAGCATTTCTATAAGTTACCAACCAAGTCTAGCAGCAAGAGATACAAAGAAAAGTTCCATTTAAAATAATGATAAATAATATAAAATATTTGAGAGTCAGGAACCATATGAACACAATTACAAAACACTCTCCAAACAAATAAAATAAAATCAGATCTAAATAATTGGAAGGCTATCAAGTGCTCATGAGTAGATGGAGCTAATATAATAAAAATGACAATTCTACATAAATTAAGCTACTTATTCAGTGCGATACAATCAAACTGCCAAGAAATTATTTTACAGAACTAGGAAAAAAGTGATATTATAAAAAAGAGTGATAGTATAAGCAAATTTGAAAATCAAAGGACAATCTACCTCTCTGATCTGTGGAGAAGGAAGGAATTTGTGGCCAAAGAAGAACTAGAATACAATAGAACATGCAAAATGGATAATGTTGATTATATTAAGTTAAAAAACTTTTATACAGAAAAAAATTAATGCAGACAAGATTAGATGAGAAGCAGAAAATTGGGGGAAAACTTTTATATCCAAGGGTTTGAAAAAGACCATATTTCTAAAATATATAGAGAATTGACTCAAATTATAAGACTACAAGCCATTCTCCAATTGACAAATGGTCCAAGGTTATGAATGGACCATTTTCAGGTGAACAATTTATATTGTTTCTAATCATACAAAAAAAGTTCTAAATCACTATTGATCAGAGAAACGCAGATTAAGATAACTCTAAGATACCACTACATACCTCTCAGATTGGCTAAGATGACAGGTAAAGATAATGACGAATGTTGGAGGGGATGTGAGCAAACTGGGACACAAATACATGATTGATGGAATTGTGAATAGATCCAGCCATTCTGGAGAACAATTTGGAACAATGCTCAAAACGTTATCAAACTGTGCATACGCTTTGATCCAACAGTCCTTCTACTGGGCTTGTATCCCAAAGAAATCTTTAGGGAGGGAAAGGAATCCCCCCATGCAAAAATGTTTGTAGCTGCCCTTTTTGTAGTGGCAAAAAACTGGAAACCGAGTGGATGCCTATCCACTGTTATATAAATGTTATGGAATATTATTGTTCTATAAGAAGCAGTCAGCAGAATGATTTTAGAGAGGATTGGAGAAACTTACATGAACTGATGTTAAGTGAAATGAGCAGAACCAGGAGATCTTTATACATGACAACAAGAAGATTATATGATGATCAATTCTGATGACTTAACTCTTTCCAATGAGATTATTGAGGCCAGTTCCAGTGATTTTGTGATCAAGAGAGCCATCTACCAGAGAGAGGACTGGGAACTGAAGAGGACCATGACATAGCATTTTCACTCTTTTAGTTGTTGTTTGCTTGCATTTTGGTTTCTTTCTCATTTTTTTTTCCTTTTTGATATGATTTTTCTTGTACAGAAAGATAATTGTAAATTATAAAATACGTATACATATATTGGATTTAACATATATTTTAAAATGTTTAACATATATTGGATTACTTGTCATCTAGCAGAAGAAGGAGAAAATCTGAAACAAGGCTATGCAAGGATCAATGTTGTCAAATTATCTGTGCATATGTTTTGCAAGTAAAAAGCTTTATAAAAAACCTACAGAAACAAGATTAAAAGAGAAACACAAATCTGGGAAAAATCTTTGCAATCAGTATTTCTGATAAAAGTCTCATTTCTAAAATATACAAAGAACTGTGTCAAATTTCTAAGAATACAATTCATTCTTCAATTGCCAAATGGTCAAAGGATATCAATAGACAATTTTCAAATGGTGAAAATAAAGCCATCTATAGTCATATGAAAACATTGCTCTAAATCACTACTGGTTAGAAAAATGCAAATTAAAACACTGCTGAGGTACCATCTCACCTAAGATTGGGTAAGATGAAAGGAAAAGATAATGATAAATATTGGAGGGGATGTGGGAAAATTGGGACATTAATGCATTGTTGGTGGAGTTGTGAAATGATTTAATCTTTCTAGAGAGCAATTTGGAACTATGTCCAAAGTGCTATAAAACTGTCCATATCCTTTGACCCAGGAGTTCCACAACTGGGTCTGTATCCCAAGGAAATCACAAACAAGGGAAAAGACCCACATGTGCAAAAATGTTTGCAACACTCTTTTTGTAGTAGCAAAGAATTGGAAAATAAGTAGTTGCCCATCAATTGGGGAATGGCTGACCAAGTTGTAGTGTATGAAGATAATGTGTTGAGAGTTCAAATGTTGGAGTTTGTTCTTCTCAGGGCACAGCCGGTTTAGAGGCTTAGAGCCCTTCGGATGTCTCCAAATCCAAAGGTTCTGTCCTTCAGCCTCTGCCTCTGCTTTCTTCTGCCTCCAACAGAGATGGAAGATCTCTCTTATCTCCTTCTGGGGAGCCCAGCCACACTTGCCGCGGAGAGAGGGCTTCTGGCGCAGCTCCACTGAAATCCGACAAAAGTGTTCTCTGCAGCAGAGTCGTTTCTCTCGAGTCTAGCGCGACCAGCCAGCCAAGAGGAAAAAATGTATTCTGGAATGGCTGTCTCGCCTTATATGTGAACCTTCTGAGAGAATGGGATTATGGGTTTTCTCCCATAGTGCTCTCTGGCCCAAAGAGCTTTAAGGTGTGGTGTAGAAAGTGTACTTTTTGAAGCTAGCATACTTGTGGAGTCCAATGAGTAAAGGTGGGAACACAAGCCTTGTCTTGATTAGTTCTACTTAGTACCTTGTTTCAGGTTCTGGCCAAAACAACTTCTTGTAAGATTAGATCAACTCTAATTACTTAGCAGTTAGTAAGGATTCCAACAATAATGAAATATTATTGTTCTACTGTGGGGGGGGGGGGGAGGCAGAGCCAAGATGTCAGAGAAAGCACATGCAACTTTCTAAGCTCCTTTCATCCCCATCCCCTCAACCAACTATTTAATTCAGCCTCAAAAATAGTCCTTCACTGCTTAAATTCATGAAGATTAGAAGCACACAATTTACCAGCAGAAGATAATCTGGAAGATTCCCAGGAAAGGTTTGTCCTGAGGGGTCAGGAACAGACTAGCACAGGCAGCAAGAGGCTAGCATCCTGAGTAGACCAGGAGTGGGGGTGATCTCTGTGCTAGAAAAGTTATAGAGATGACTCTGCTATAGGCTAACTGCTCTGCCTTGATTACAAAGCAGTGAACTGGCAGAGAAATTAAAGCCTAAAACAGAAGTACTCTAAAAAACGCCAGAACCTAATGAGATCTAACTATAACCACTCAAACCTGGAAGTGACTCAGGCAGACCATAACACAGCCCTGCAGCCACATCCTGCAATTCGGGGTTTTTCTCAGGGGTTACAAATCTGCACAGCAGGGGGGGAACAGCCTGGGGTAGCCTCTAATCTGCACAGTGGGGGGCTCAGCCTGGGGCAATAGAACTTCCCCAGCAGGACTGTGCTTCCCTGGGCAGAAACACTTCCAGTCCCTGCAGGGCCATTCACTGCTCAGCTCCTAATACCCACAGCCCCAGGGCAGGATTTGGCTTGGGGCAGTGAAACTCTCACTGCTCAGAGTCTAGCCCCAGAGCAGTCATTATCCCACACAGTTGGGGTTCTTTGCAGGGCACTTTCTCAACTCAGCCCTGCAGGCCTGAGTTACTTCTGGGTGGGGAACTCTTTCCCATAGCACTCCAGTACCTCGCTGCTTTTTGTAGCTGGCTGGCAGGACAGCTCCCCGTCCATACACCTATCACTGCTCTGCAAAGGAAGCTGGTAACCTCCTGGCCCTGAAGGCAGACCCTGCAGGCTTTAAAAAGTGAGTAAAAAAATCAAAAGGACAATTGATAGTTTCTATACAGAAAGAGAGCAGCTTTTCAATCCTGAAGAGACTAATAGCAGACAGTCTCCAGACAATTGTTGTTTTCCAATACAAAAGGCTCCCCTAGAAGAGACTATTAAAAACCATAAAAGAGAACTACAAGAAAAATGGAGAAGGGAAAGAGAAGCTATGCAAGAGAGTAACAACTTCCTGAAATGTGAATTGGAAAAGGTAAAAAACTTCCAAGAAGTACAGGTACACAGAATTTGTGAAATGGAAAAAGTAAATAACTCACTAAAAAAAATAGTGAAAGGGAAAACAACTCCATAGAGCAAAACAACACATTTAAAAATTCAATTGAACATATACAAAAAGAAGTAAATTTTTAAAAAAAGCTAATGAAGAAAATAACTCACTAAAAATTAGAACTGAACAAATAGAAATGACTGATTCATTGAGACATCAAGAATCAGTCAAGCAAAACCAAAAAAAAAAAAAAAAGAAAGATTGGGAAAAAAAAATTCAAATACTTACTTGGAAAAACAACAGACCTGGAAAATAGATCTAGGAGAGAGAACCTGAGGATCATTGGACTACCTGAAAATTATGATGAAAAAAAGAGCCCAGATACTATTTTACAGGAGACCATCAAAGAGAACTGTTTTAAATGTGTTTCCTGTAGACAACAAATTGTAGGGTTCTGACTTTTGATCTAGTCAGAGAACTGGAAGGTAAAATAGGTGGTGAAAGAATTCATTGAACACCTTCTGAAAAAGATTCTAAAATAAAGACTCTGAGGAATATTGTGGCCAAATTTCAGAATTTTCAGACTAAAGAAAAAATATTAGAAGCAGCCAGAAAAAAACAATTCAAATATCGAGGTGCCACAACAAGAGTCACTCAAGATCTGGCTACCTCAACATTAAAGGATCAAAGGGCCTGGAATCTAATATTCTGAAAGGCAAAAGAACTTGGAATGCAGCCAAGAATAAACTACCCAACTAACCTGAGCATTTTTTTTCCATGGAAGGAGATGGACATTTAATGAAACAGAGGAATTCCATTTCTTTCTAAGGAAAAAAACCAGATTTAAAGAAAACATTTTATCTCCAACAACAGGACTCAATAGAAGTAGAAAAAGGTAAAAGAAACTCTTGAGAACTGTATTTCTGTTGTGGATATACATAAAAACCACATGTATAATTTGATTTTACTGATATAACATAAAAAAGGGAAGTAGAAATGGAAAGCAGATAGTGTTAGAAAAAGGGAAAAGGGGAGATAAAAAGAGGGAAACTACATGCGACGATGAGGCAAAGGAAACCTATCATATCTGAGGGAACTTAAACAGGGGGAAGAACATTGTGTGAATCCTACTCTCATCAGAGTTGGCTCAAAGAGGAAATAATTAACATATTTGTTTTACAGAGAATCTTCTCTCACCTCATTAAAAAGTGGGAGAGAAAAAGGAGAAAGGAAAAAGAGTAATAAGGGAAGGGTACAAGAAAGGGGAAGGGATTCAAAGAGAGGAGGGAAGGATCCTAAAGAGAAAGAGCCGCATGATGCAAGGGGAACCAATAAGTTTAATACCAGGGGAAGGGGGAAGGAAGGCAAGAAAAAGAAAAGCATAGTCTGGGGATATTAGGAAGGCAGGAAATACAGAATTAGTAATTTTAACTATAAATGTGAATGGGACAAACTCTCCCATAAAGCGGAAGTGGATAGCAGACTAGATCAAAAGTCAGAACCCTACAATATGTTGTCTACAGGAAACACATTTAAAGCAGGGTGATACGTATAGAGTAAAGGTAAAAGGCTGAAGCAGAATCTATTATGATTCAGGTGAAGTAAAAAAAAGCAGGGGAAGCCATCCTTATCTCAGATCAAGCAAAAGCAAAAATTGATCTAATTAAAAGAGATAAGGAAAGAAGCTATATCATACTAAAGGATACTATAGACAATGAAGCAATATCAGTATTAAGCATGTATGCACCAAGTGGTATAGCATCTAACTTCCTAAAGGAGAAATTAAGAGAGTTGTGAGAAGAAATAGACAGCAAAACTATAATAGTGGGAGATCTCATTCTTGCACTCTCAGAATTAGATAAATCAAATCATAAAACAAATAAGAAAGAAATTAAAGAGGTAAGTAGAATATTAGAAAAATTAGATATGATAGATCTTTGGAGAAAACTGAATGGTGACAGAAAGGAGTATACTTTCTTCTCAGCAGTTCATGGAAATTACACAAAAATTGACAATATATTAGGACATAAAGACCTCAAAATTAAATACAGGAAGGTAGAAATAGTAAATGCTTTCTTTTTAGATCACAATGCAATAAAAATTACATTCAACAAAAAGTTAGGTGTAAATAGACCAAAAAGTAATTAAAAATGAAATAATCTCATCTTAAAGAAGGATTGGGTGAAACAGCAAATTATAGATACAATTAATAATTTCACTCAAGATATTGACAATGATAAGATATCATACCAAAATTTGTGGGATGCATCCAAAGTGGTAATAAGGGGAAATTTTATATCCTTAGAGGCTTACTTGAATAAAATAGAGAAAGAGAAGATCAATGAATTGGGCTCGCAATTTAAAAAAAAAACTAGAAAAAGACCAAATTAAAAACCCCCAATCAA
Organism: Antechinus flavipes; assembly: GCF_016432865.1. Classification (NCBI taxonomy): domain Eukaryota; kingdom Metazoa; phylum Chordata; class Mammalia; order Dasyuromorphia; family Dasyuridae; genus Antechinus; species Antechinus flavipes. Next base: position 155,564,978 of record NC_067399.1, on the reverse strand, counting down.
TTACTAAACTTGAAATTCTAAAATTTAAAGGAGAAATTAATAATATTGAAAATTAAAAAAACTATTGAACTAATAAATAAAACTAAGAGTTGGTTTTATGAAAAAAACAATAAAATAGCTGAAAATTTGGTAAATCTGATTAGAAAAAGGGAACAGGAAAATCAATTTGTTGTACTAAAAATGAAAAGGGAGAACTTTCCACCAGTGAAGAGGAAATTCGAGCAATAATAAGGAGTTACTTTGCCCAACTTTATGCCAATAAATTTGATAACCTAAGTGAAATGGATGACTACCTCCAAAAATATAGGCTTCCCAGATTAACAGAGGAGGAAGTAAATTGCTGAAATAGTCCCATTTTAGAAAAAGAAATAGAACAAGCTATTAATCAACTCGCTAAGAAAAATCCCCAGGACATGGCTTTCCATGTGAATTCTACCAAACATTTAAAGAACAATAAGCCCCAGTGCTTTCTAAACTATTTGAAAAAATAGGGAATGAAGGAGTGCTACCAAATTCCTTTTATGACGCAGACATGGTACTGACACCTAAACCAGGTATGTTGAAAACAGAGAAAGAAAATTATAGACCAATCTCCCTAATGAATATTGATGCTAAAATCTTATATAAGATATTAACAAAAAGACTACAGAAAATCATGCCCAGGATAATACATCATGATTAAGTAGGATTTATACCAGGAATGCAGGGCTGGTTCAATATTAGGAAAACTATCAGTATAATTAGCCATATTAATAACCAATTTAACAAAAAAACATATGGTCATCTCAATAGATGCAGAAAAAGCATTTGATAAAATCCAACATCCATTCCTATTAAAAACTCTTGAAAGTATAGGAATAAATGGACTTTTCCTTAAAATAATCAGTAGCATCTATTTAAAACCATCAGTAAGTGCCATATATAATGGGGACAAACTACAACCATTCCTAATAAGATCAGGAGTGAAACAAGGTTGCCCACTATCACCATTACTATTCAATATTGTATTAGGAATACTAACTTCAGCAATAAGAGTTGAGAAAGAGATCGAAGGAATTAGAGTAAGTAATGAGGAAACCAGATTATCATTCTTTGCTGATGATATGATGGTATACTTACAGAACCCCAGAGATTCTATTAAAAAGCTATTAGAAAGAACCCACACCTTTCGCAAAGTTGCAGGATACAAAATAAACCCACATAAGTCATCATTATTATTATATATCACTAACAAAATCCAACAGTTAGAATTACAAAGAAAAATCCCATTTAAAGTAACTACTGATAGTATAAGATATTTGGAAATCTATCTGCCAAGGGAAAATCAGGAACTATATGAGAAAAACTCAAAACACTTTCCACACAAATAAAGTGAGATTTAAGCAATTGGAAAAAAAAATTAAATGCTCTTGGATAGGGTGAACAAATATAATAAAGATGACAATGCTACCTAAACTAATCTATTTATTTAGTGCTATACCAATCAGACTCCCCAAAATTTATTTTAATAGCCTAGAAAAAATAATAACAAAGTTCATATGGAAAAACAAAAAGCCAAGAATTTCAAGGGAACTAATGGGAAAAAAATCAAATGAAGGTGGCCTAGCTATACCAGATCTAAAATTATATTATAAAGCAGCAGTTACCAAAACCATTTGGTATTGGGTAAGAAATAGACTAGTTGATAAGAGGGATAGGTTAGGTTCAAAGGACAAAATAGTTAATAGCTTTAATAATCTAGTCTGTGACAAACCCAAAGACCGCAGTTTTTGGGATAAGAACTCACTATTTGACAAAAAAACTGCTGGGAAAATTGGAAATTAGTATGGCAGAAACTAGGCATTGACCCACACTTAACACCATACACTAAGATAAGATCAAAATAGGTTCATAACCTAGGCATAAAGAATGAGATTATAAATAAATTAGAAGAACACAGTATAGTTTACCTCTCAGACCTGTGGAAGAGGAAGGAATTTATGACCAAAGAAGAGCTAGAGATCATTATTGATCACAAAATAGAAAATTTTGGTTATATCAAATTAAAAAGTTTTTGTACAAACAAAACTAATGCAGACAAGCTTAGAAGGGAAACAATAAATTGGGAAAACATTTTTACAGTCAAAGGTTCTTATAAAGGCCTCATTTCCAAAATATATATTGACTCTAATTTATAACAAATCAAGCCATTCTCCAATTGATAAATGGTCAAAGGATATGAACAGATAATTCTCAGATGAAGAAATTGCAACTATTTCTAGCCATATGAAAAGATGCTCCAAGTCATTATTAATCAGAGAAATACAAATTAGGACAACTCTGTGACACCACTACACACCTCTCAGATTGGCTAGAATGACAGGGAAAGATAATGCGGAATGTTGGAGGGGATGTGGGAAAACTGGAACACTGATACATTATTGGTGGAATTGTGAATACTTCCAGCCATTCTGGAGAGTAATTTGGAACTATGCTCAAAAAGTTATCAAACTGTGCATACCCTTTGATCCAGCAGTGTTTCTACTGGGCTTATACCTCAAAGAGATACTAAAGAAGGGAAAGGGACCTGTATGTGCCAAAATGATCTAGAAACCCCAACTAACAGCTCCACCCTCCAGCAAGTGTGAAAACCAGTAGTGTCCCTCCTGCACTCACAGTATGATGGTTCCTTCTGTCCAAGGGCCATGGCTATATAGCACAGCTGGATTTGGAATTCCCAATCTGCTGAGATTCCTTCCATCTTGTGGGACTCAGACCCCGACTACACACACTTTGCTTGCTTTTGGTTTTAGGAAAGTACTTATCATGGTATTAATAAATTAATAAATTAATTAATAACCATATTACTGACCACAATGTCAAACTTAAATGAAAAAAAAAAAAGGCCTCAACCCTTTTTCTAAACAATTTGGCTTTGATTTTTAATATAATTTTAGTAAGTAAAACAACAGTGACCACAATTATCAAGGTTACTGTTATGATAATGTAAAATATATATTCTAAAATATGCCATATTTTTGTTTTAAGCATAAATGTATGCTGTATTTTGTCAAAGACTTTTTCTGCATCTATTCAGGTAATTATGTGATTTTAGATTTTTTTATATAATCATGTCATTTTTATTCCTAATAGTGAATCATCCCTGCATTCGAAGAATAATTCAAAAAGAATAATAGTAAATGTTTTCTTGGATAAATTGCTCAAGCTTTTGATAATACTATATTTAAATTTTAAAATTATTCTTCACTAATAATTTTTGATCTATAATTTTCTTTTCCTTTATTCTTCACTGGAGAATGGCTTATTTATTTTGAAGAAACACAACTACTTATTTTTTAATTTTTTTTTTTGGTAATCTGAGGTAATTTGTAGTTTTAAATTAAAGCTTTTCATATAAATGTGGATAATTTTCAACATCCACTCTTACAAAATCTTGTGTTCTATTTTTTTCTCCATTTCCCCTACCCTGACCCCTAGTAGGAAAGTAATCTAATATGTTAAACATGCACAATTCTTCTATACATATTTCAAAAAAAACTATCCTGCTTCACAAGGAAAATCAGATCAAAAAGGAAAAAAATAAAATAAAATGTAAGCAAACAACTAAAAGAGTGAAAATATGATGTTGTAATTCACACAGTCCTCTCTCTGGGTGCAGATGGCTCTTTTCATCACAAGACCATTGGAATTGGCCTGAATCATCTCATTGTTGAAAAGAGCCATGTGCATCAGAATTGATCATCATATAATGTTGCTGTTGCCATGTATAATGATCTCCTGGTTCTGCTCATTTCATGTAGCATCAGTTCATGTAGGTCTCTATTGGCCTCTTTAAAGTGTTCTTGCTGATCATTTCTTACAGAACAATATTATTCCTTAACATTCATATACCATAACTTATTTAGCCATTGTCCAACTGATGGGCATTCACTCACTTTCCAGTTTCTTGCAACTACAAAAGGGGCTGCCATTGTGCCAATATAGCAAACATTATTGCACATATGGGGTCCTTTCCTTCCTTTGTGATTCCTTTGGGATACAAACCCAGTAGATACACTGCTGGATCAATACGTTTGATAGCTCTTTGGGCATAGCTCCATATTGCTCTCCAGAATGATTGAATCAATTCACAACTCCATCAACAATATATTGATGTCTGAGTTTTCCCACATCCACTCCAGCATTCATCATTATATTTTCCTGTCATCTTAGTCAATTTGAGAGGTATGTAGTGGTACTGCAAAGTTGTCATAATTTGCACTTCTCTGATTAACAATGTTTTATTTTTCATATGACTAGAAATTAATTTTTTCATTCAGAATTTGTTAATATGCTTTGACCATTTATTAATTGAAGAATGGCTTGAATTCTTATAAATTTAAGTCAATTCTTTATACAATGAGGCCTTTCTCAGAACACTTGAATGTAAATTTTTTTCCAGTTTATTGCTTACCTTCTAATTTTGTCTGAATTGGTTTTGTTTGTACAAAAACATTTTAACTTAATATAATCGAAATTAGCCATTTTGTGCTCAATGTCCTCCAGTTCTTCAGCCACAAATTCCTTCCTTCTCCACAGTTCTGAGCAGTAAACTATCATTTTTTTTCTTCTGATTTTCTTATAAAATCACTCTCATGTCATGAATCCATTTCAACTTTATCTTGGTATGTGGTGTTAGGTGTGCATTGAGCCCTAATTTCTTCCATATCAGTTTCCAATTTTCCCAGCAGTTTTTCCTCACATAGTAAGTTTTTATCTCATAAGCTGGGGTCTTTGGGTTTGCCAAACACTAGATTATTATAGTCACTCACTATCTTGTCCTGTAAAACTATTCTAGTCACTGACTCTATTTCTTAGCCACTACCAAATGATTTTGATGACAGCTGCTTTGTAAAATAGTTTTAAATCTGTAATAGCGAGGCCATCTTCATTTGAATATTTTTCATTAATTCTCTTGAAATTCTTGACTTTGTTATTCCAGATGAATTTTGCAATTATTTTTTCTAGCTCTGTAAAATAATTTCTTGGAAGTTTGATTAGTCTGGCACTGAATAAGTGGATTAATTTAGGTAGTTTGTCATTTTTTTAAATATTAGTTTGTCCTATCTGTGAGCACTCGATGTTTTTCTAGTTGCTTATATCTGACTTTATTTATGTGGAAAGTGTTTTGGAATTGTGTTCATATAGTTCCTGACTTTGTCTTGGCAGGTAAACTCACAAATATTTTAGATTATCTACAGTTAATTTAAATGGAATTTCTCTTTGTGTCTCTTGCTTTTGGACTTTGTTGTTAACATATAAAAATGCTGATAATTTATGTGGATTTATTTTGTATTCTGCAACTTTGCTAAAGTTGTGAATTGTTTCTACTAGATTTTTAGTTGATTTTCTAACTATATTATCATATCAGCTGCAAAAAGTAATAATTTGGTGTTTTCATTTTCTACTCTAATTCCTTTAATCTCTTTTTTTTCCTCTTATTGCCAAAGCTAACATTTCTAATAAAATATTGAATAAGAATGGTGATAGTGGATAACTTTATTTCATGTCTGATATTATTGGGAATGGTTCTAGTTTGTCCCTATTACATATGGTGATTGTTGATAATTTTAAATAGATGCTACTGATCTTTTTAAGGAAAACTCCAAAATTTCCTTATTCCTATACACTCTACTGAGTATACTCTCTATACTCTATTTTTAATAGAAATTAGTGTTGGATTTTGTCAGTTGCTTTTTCTGCATCTATATGATTTTTGTTATTTTGGTTATTGATATAGTCAATTATGCTTCATTCCTAATATAAATCCTACTTGGCCATGGTGTATTATCCTGGAAATAACTTGCTGTAATATCTTTGCTAATATTTTATTTTATTTAAATTTTTTGCATCAATATTCATTAGAGAAATTGGTCTAAAATTTTCTTTCTCTGTTTTGATTCTACCTGGTGTAGACATAAGCAACATATCTGTGTCATAAAAGGAATTTAATAGGACTCCTTTCCTTATTTTTCCAAATAGTTTGCATAGTATTGGAATTAATTGTTCTTTAAATGTTTGGTAGATTTTATATGTAAATCTATCTGGCCCTAGAGATTTTTTTCTTAGGGCATTGAATAATAATTTGTTCTGTTTATTTTTCTAAAATTTAAGTAATTTATTTTCTTTTCTGTTAATCTGGGCAATTCATAATTTTGTAAGGATTTCTATATTTCACTTAGATTATCAATTTCATTGCCATATAGTTGGTCAAAATAACTTCTAATTATTGTTCTAATTTCCTTTTCATTGGTGAAAAGTTCTCCCTCTTCATTTTGATATGAACAATTTGATTTTCTTCTTTCCTTTTTCTAATTAAATTAACTAAAGGTTTGTTTAGTTTGTTGGATTATTTAATAACACCAAATCTTGGTTTTATTTATTAATTTAATAGTTTTCTTGCTTTCAATTTGATTAATCTCTCCTTTTACTTTTAGAATTTCAAATTTGGTATTTAATTGGGAGCTTTCAATTTGTTCTTTTTCTAACTTTCTTAGTTGCATGCCCAATTCATTCATCTTCTCTTTCTCTATTTTATGCAAATAAGCATCTAGAGATATAAAACTTCTCCAAATAATAGCTTTGCTGCATCTGATAAATTTTGGCATGTTGTCTCATTATTGTCATTTCATGGGTGAAATTATATATTATGTCTATGTTTTGTTGTTTCACTCTCTCATCCTTTAGGATTAAATTACTTAATTTGCAATAGAATTTTGGTCTCTTTTCCCCTGGTCTTTTATTACATGTAATTTTTATTGCATTATGATCTGAAAAAAATGCATTTATTATTTCTGCCTTTCTGCATTTGATTCTGAGGTTTTATGCCCTAACACATGGACAGTTTTTGGATAGGTTCTATGTACTGCCAATAATAAAGTATATTCCTTTCTGTTTACATTCAATTTTCTCCAAATGTCCTAATTTTTTTTGGAATTTTGTTTACCTCCCTTACTTCTTTCTTATTTATTATTTATCTAGTTCTGATGGAGCAAGTTTGAGATCCCCCACTATTACAATTTTGCTCTCTAACTCTTCTTATAGCTTTCTTAATTTCTTCTCTAGGAATTTATTTGCTATACAATTTATTTGTACATATGTTTAATATTCATATTACTTTATCTTCTATGGCACCATTTTTTAAGATGTAGTTTCCTTCCTTATCTTTTAAAATTAGATCTATTTTTAATTTTTCTTAATCTGAGATCAGGATATACTGCTTTTTTTTTTTTACATCAACTGAAACATAATAGCTTCTGTTCCAGCCTTTTACCTTAATTCTTAAGATATTGTTCTGCTATAAATGTGTTATTTTGTAAACAACATGTTGTAGGATTTCCAGCTTTTGATCTAATTTGCTTTCTGCTTCCATTTTATGGGAGAGTTCAACCCATTCACATTCATAGTTAAAATGATTAACTCTGTATTTCCTGCCATCCTCTTTTCCCCATGTTATATTTTTCTTTTTCCTTTCTTCTTTTCTCTCCTCCCCAATATTTTGTTTCTGACTTCTACCTCCCTCAAACAATCTTATCCTTATAACCCTTCCACCCTCCTTATACCTTTCCCATTGTATTCTGTTCTTCTTTCTATTAACCTTCCTTTTTTCTTTGCCCCTTCTTCTACTTTGTATATGGTGATACAAGTTTCTCTGTGAAGCTAAATATATTTGATATTTTCTCTTTGAGTAGAAATATGATGTGAGTAAGAGTCACCCAATACTCCTTCCCCCTTCTTTACCTCAATTGTAGTAGGTCTTTTTTTTGCCTCTCCATGAAATGTGTTTTACCCTATTTTAACTCCATTTTCCTCTTCTACCAGTAGAATCTCCCTTTTCCCTCTATTTTTCCTTTTTATATTATCACAATAAAATCAAATTATACTTGCACCCTATAAGTATACCCATAACAGAGATACAGATCTCAAAAGTTAAACATATTATCTTCCCATATAGATATATTTGCTTTTTAATTTTTAAAAGAACATAATTTTATTTTTTCCTTTTTACCTTTTTATCCTTTTTATTGAGTTCTGTATTTGAAGACCAAATTTTCTCTTCAGCTCTGGTCTTTACATTGAAGGTCTATTGTTGGAATCCTTACTAATTGCTAAGTAGTTAGAGTTGATCTAATCTTACAAAAAGATGTTTTGGGCAGAACCTGAAACAAGGTACTAAGTAGAACTACCCATAATCCCTCTCTCTGGAAGGAGCATAAATAGGCCAATGGGCCAGTCGGAGAGTTCTAGAGAGGAAGACGCTACAAGTCGAGATTTCAGCGGAATGACATGAAGAGTTGGAGCTGGCTGGAGACTGAAGAAAGCAGAGGCAGAGGCTGAAGGACCAGACCTTTGGATTTGGTGACATTCGGAGAGAGCTCTTGGAACCAAGCAGAAAGATAGGCCTCTAAGCTAACCGGGCTATATTGGGATAATAAAAGATCTGAACTTTTATCACCTGGCTGCGTTTTGAGAAGAAAAAGCTCACAACTGGAGAAAGAATCAGATGGTTGACTATGAAACTGTTAAAAAGACTTTTAAAAGCTTCAGGAATCATTGGATTTCCTAACACAAGATGAAACTGTTTTAGTTCTTGAAAAACCAGCGAGAATCATTGGATTCCTTAAGATGAAAAATTGTTGATGAGACTTTTTGCAGTACTTCAGAGCTTACAGGAACTATTGGATTCCTGGCACATGAACTAATGGACAATGGAATCCTATTGGACTGTTTCTAGGACTTATGGACATGTGTAAATTTTCAGGATGATTCATGTTATTTGTTACATTACTACTAGCCTGTGTTATATTGCTATGTGCTTATATAAATTGTGTATAATGCCTCCCATATTGATGGATTTATGTATACCATGTATATCTGTTACAAAGTTCTGGCCCATATTGATGGATTTATGTGTACCCCTTCAGAAACCCACTAATCTGATTAGATTTCCTATTTCCTTTGGTGTTTTCATCTAACAAAAGAAAGGGGGAGATGTTGGAATCCTTACTAACTGCTAACTAATTAGAGTTGATCTAATCTTACAAGAAGATGTTTTGGGCAGAACCTGAAACAAGGTACTAAGTAGAACTAATTAAGACAAGGCTTGTGTTCACACCTTTACTCATTGGAGTTCAATGAGTTCACACCTCCCTTGAAGCTTTGGGCCAGAGAGCACTATGGGAGAAAACCCATAATCCCTCTCTCTGGAAAGAGCATAAATAGGCCAATGGGCCAGTTGAAGAAGTTCTTCAGAGGAAGACGCTACAAGTCGAGATTTCACCGGAATGACATGAAGACTGGAGCTGGCTGGAGGCTGAAGAAAGCAGAGGCAGAGGCTGAAGGACCAGACCTTTGGATTTAAAGACATTTGGAGAGAGCTCTTGGAACCAAGCAGAGAGATAGGCCTCTAAGCTAACTGGGTTATATTGGAAATAATAAAAGATCTGAACTTTGATCAACTGGCTGCGTTTTGAGAAGAAAAAGATCACAACAGTCTATCTTTGTTGTGGAAAGATAATGTTTAATCTTACTGGGCAGTTCATTCTTGGCTGCAATCCAAGTTTCTTTGCCTTTCAGAATATCAAATTCCAGGCCCTTTGATCCTTGAAAGTAGAAGCTGGGTTCTAGGTAATCCTGATTGTGACTTCTCTATATTTGAATTATTTCTTTCTGGCTACCTGCATTTTCTTGATCTGATAATTCTGAAATTTAACCATGATGTTCCTTGGAGTTTTCCTCTTGGGGTTTCTTTCAGGAGATGATTAACAAATTCTTTCAATGGCTAGTCTATCCTTTGGTTCTAGGACATCAGGGTAGTTCTTCTTGATGATTTTTGGAAAGATGATGTCTAGGTTTCTTTTTCATCATGGTTTTCAGGAAGACCAATTATTCTTAGATTGTCTTGTTGTGTTGAACACTCAATAATAAACCATAGTGGATATGTTGAAATCATAGCTTTCACCCTCTTCCTTGTCATTATTACTGGAAATCGAGAGCCCAGAAAAACCTTGAGGCTCTGACCCCGATTCACATATCATTATGAAACAATGAAGGATAGAAAAGAAAAAAAAATATCCAGATGCCTGCCACTCTGACTCCATCCTCATCCAAAACTACTTTATGTTAGCTCACCTCCCACCTAAAAACCCAAATGCCTTCTTTAAAATGCCAATCTATACTAGAATGGTCTTCCTACCTTGTCTGACAGGGCCTGAGCCATAATCCAAAGTTGTAAATACCAAGTTAATTCCTCTTTCTCTACTTTTTTATCTAAAGTAAAGATAGCAGCATCTGCAGAATGTTAGACTAATTGCATTCTCAGTTTCTGTAAGCTGCTTGCAAACCTTAATTAGCTTTATAAGAAATCAAGCCATTCTCCAGTTGATAAACACTCAAAGGATATGAACAGACAATTTTCAGATGATGAAATTGAAACTATTTCCACTCATATGAAAGAGTGTTCCAAATCACTATTGATCAGAGAAATGTAAATTAAGACAACTCTGAGATACCACTACACACCTGTCAGATTGGCTAAGATGACAGGAAAAAAATAATGATGAATGTTGGAAAAGATGCAGAAAAAGTGGGACATTGATGCATTGCTGGTGGAGTTGCGAAGGAATCCAACCATTCTGGAGAGAAATCTGGAATTATGCCTCAAAAGTTATCAAACTGTGCATACCCTTTGATCCAGCAGTGCTATTACTGGCTTATATCCCAAAGAGATATTAAAGAAGGGAAAAGGATCTGTATGTGCCAAAATGTTTGTGGCAGCCCTTTTTGTGGTGGCTAGAAACTGGAAAATGAATGGATGCCCATCAATTGGAGAATGGTTGGGTAAATTGTGGCATATGAATGTTATGGAATATTATTATTCTGTAAGAAATGACCAGCAGGATGAATACAGAGAGTCTTGAAAAGACTTACATGAACTGATGCTGAGTGGAATGAGCAAAACCAGGAGATCATTATACACTTCACCAACTATGCTGTATAAAGATGTATTCTGATGGAAGTGGATATCTTCAACAAAGAGAAGATCTAATTCAGTTCCAATTGATCAATGATGGGCAGAATCAGCTACACCCAGAGAAGGAACACTGGGAAATGAGTGTTAATTGCTTGCATTTTTGTTTTTCTTCTCAGATTATTTTTACCTTCTGAATCCAATTCTTCCTGTGCAACAAGAGAACTGTTCAGTTCTGCACACATATATTGCATCTAGGATATACTATAACATATTTAACATGTGTAAGACTGCTTTCCATCTAGGGGAGAGTGTGGAGGGAGGGAAGGGGAAAAGTTGGAATAGAGTGAGTGCAAGGGATAATATTATAAAAAATTACCCATGCATATATACTGTCAACAAAAAGTTATTTAAAAAAACCTTAATTAGATAAAAACCCTATATAAATTCCCTGCCTCAGTTTATCTGGGCCAAATGCTTTGGATAAGAGTACCATTTCAGTTCACAAGTCTAAATTCTCCATATTAAAAGATTAAAAACCAATCTCTGTCTGCCTTAGTTTCTCTGGTAATACAGTCTCTCCTAGATCTATTTTCCAGGTCAGTTGTTTTTCTAATAAGGTATTTTACATTTTATTCTATATTTTATTTTATTTATTTTTTTTTTAGTTTTGTCTGACTGATTCTTGGAGCCTCATTGAATCATTCACTTCCATTTGTTCAATTCTAAGTTTTAGTGAGGTATTTTCTTGAGTTAGCTTTTTTATTTCCTTTTGCATTTAGCCAATTGAACTTTTAAATGAGGTGTTTTATTCATTGGATTTATTTTTCATTCCACAAATTCTGCTTTTCAAAGAATTGTTTTATTTTTCCATTTTATCAAATCTATTTTGTAAGGAATTATATGCTTATCCCATTTCTTCAAATCTATTTTGTAATTTTTCCTTTTCAATACATCAGTTTTAAGTAGTTTTCTTCAGATGATTTCTGTTTTTCCTTTTCTAAACTCTCTTGCAAAGTTCTCATTTCCTTTCCCCAATTTTCTTTGAATTCTCTTTTAAGATCTTTTTTGACTTCTTCAAAGAGAGCCTTGTGAGATGGGGAACAACTTATATCACCCTTTGGGGCTTCATTTGGGCATGATTTTCTTTAGAATTTCAGGGTTCAAGGTCTGTTCTCTTTCTGTATAAAAACTATCTATGGTCAGAATTCTTTTTGCTTTGTTGCTCATTTTTAAAGGTTTAGGTCTGCTCTTAGGGCAAAGGGGAGATTATCCCAAATTTCCTTTACAGGAAAAATTTACTGTTCTGGGGTGGTGATGACTTCCTTTTGGTGCTGGGTGGGCATGGCCAGATCCCATGTTATTCTGGCATTTAGAAGCTCACTATTTGCCTTTTGTATTTGTGTTGGATGTCTCATAGCTAATCTGCTGATACACTAGTTGCTGAACCAGGACAGAGAAGCCAATGGACAGCACATGGATGCTACACACTCCCTGGCTTCCTGTACTGCACCTGTACTTGACTTTCTTCCCCTCCCATTGCCCCATGGCCATTTGAAACAGATCTTTTCTGAAGTTCTTCCAAAATATCTTCTACTGGAAATTTGTTACACTCCAAATATTTGTGAGTTCTGTCACTCCAAAACCATTTCAGAGGCTTGATCTGTTGTTGATCTGAGGCATACCAAGAGTAGCTTAGTTAAAAATTGGTGTACTTTCTGCTATCTTGGCTCCATCTCCACCCACCAACTTATTTATTAGGACTACATTTGCCTTATAAAAGAAGATTCTGGTAGGATACTTTTTTTTCTCTCACGTTTGAGACTGTGCAGTTCTGGTACTATTTTTTTTAGTCAAAAGTTTGATGGTATTATCTTCTGTGAATCCATGATTATCAAATGAGATTTTGTTTTTGATGCTCCCCTCTTGGAACTAATTTTATAACTAGTTTTATTTATTTTTCTCTATGATTAGACTGTTTAATATTTTTTTTTAAATTCTGACTCATGCTACTTTATTTCTTTCATATTTTTGAAGGTCTACCTTTATTTATTTTGTGTTCTCAATTTTAGTGTCATAGTTGCATAGTGAATTATATAATAACTTTTAAAAATTTATTCTGGTTTGTTGATATCATTTTGCTGATTCACAATTTCTTTGATTTTATGTTTTTGTCCTCTTCTTTTTGTGGAGGAAGGGCACAACTAGATTTCTCAAGGGATAAATTGCCAAATCTTGGAATTAGGAAGACATTTTCCTGAGTTCACATCTGATCTCAGACACTTATTAGCTCTGTGATGTTAACCCTGTTTGCTTCAGTTTCTCATCTGTAAAATAAGTAGAAAAAGGAAGTAGCAAATCATTCCAATATCTTTGCTAAGAAAATCACATATGAGGGTTTTCCCCAAATGGGAGTCAGAAACAAATGAACAGCAACAACATTCTTCTACTTAATCATATTGGCTAAAGATTTGCCATTTTTGTCTTTAGAGAGAACCAGATTTTAATTTTGTTTATAATCTTAGAATGTGTTTAATTTCTAGTTTGTTTAATTCTCTGATTTTTAATAACTTTTTTTAGGTTTATTTATTTGTTTGCTTTCTCATTTTAAAGTGCATATCCAGTTCATTAGTCTTCTCTTTATCTATTCTGTCACTTTATGTTTATATGGATTTATTTTCCTTCCATGAGAATTTCTTTAATTGTATCTCAGGAATTTTGGAATGTCATTTTATCATTATCATTTTTGTTCACATTATTGTACATTTGCTATGATTTGCTCTTTTATTTCACTAATGTCTTATACTTCCTGACTCTATTTGATCTATTTATTCTTTATTATATATCTTTGTGTCTGTACCTTTTCTTCTTCAGTAAACACTATATGGACTGTTTCTCACCATCTTCTAAAGCCACACTGCTTCTCAGATAAATGACCTTTTTCTGGGTATAGGATGAGCCTACTAAAGTGGACTCTGGCAAGAATCTTATTTACAATGACTAGGAGAGAGGATCCCTCTGCCATGATCCATAAAGGGCTGCAGGAGCGGGGGAATTCTGAGTGAAGTATAGATCCTTCAGCCCATAGGAAACCTTCTTAAAATATCTGGTTTGGCTCCCAATTTTCCCTTTGGAATTTCTTACCTCCCTTCCTGAGAAGTCAGGGAGGGCATAACCACCTGTGTTCTACTTGAAGCAAGAATACTTACAGCAGCATGCTTATAGTAAGCACTTACTCAGTGTTATTGATGAGATAATGGTTCTCCAGTTCACATATATTTAGTGTGATATAATGATGTAATCACTCCAGTTGGCATATACTTAGTGTGATGTAATGATGTAATCATACTGAGGTATTTAAGGGCTGAGAAGACTGGAGACAAGATCTCAAACTCAGACACAGAGAGGAGAGACTTAGACACAGGGGAAACAGAAGACAGAGACAGAAACAGAGATCCTCCTGGTGACTCCTGCCTTCATCACCCCTCTACCTAAGACCAAGGCTCATCGAGAGATCCTGCAGAGAGCTAGTCTGGACATTACAAGGATTGTCATAGGGCTATTCCTTTTACCTTTATAAAGATGGACAATGGAGACATCTTTGAACTCCTGGAATAAAACTTCTTCTTGCCATATAACCTGGAAATTTCAGCCAGCTTTTGTTTGAGCAATTGATGTCCCCCTGATTTGTAACTCTCAGCTGGAATATAATCAGCACCAAGTTCTTTTCTATACAAAACTTCATTCTTCATTCAAGACTTCTTCAGTTGGAACTTCAGTTAGAGAATGATTGGTTTCAACCTGAGGTAAGTCGATAATATCAGCATTGATTGCTGATGGTTTGTTGAGAAAACAAATGTACAGCCCATCTCTCTAGAATTATCTCCTTACCACTAATTAGTATGGTACCATTAGCAATGAATAGTTTAGATATGCCATAGGTCTTTGGCCTATAATATCATTCAGTGCAGCCTAAAATGCTTTGGATTGTTACTATCAGCATAAAAATTAATTTCATCTATTTCTTATTGAGTCCAAAATCATGTATCTCTCTAAGTTTCTATTTTATTTTACATTTGATGGAATTAAATGCTACTTTCTTAGAGATAGATGAAATATCCTGCTGGTAGACCCTGTTTTGTTTTTGTTTTTGTTTGGTTTTTTCCTTTAGAAGCTTTTGAATTTCCCTTTCATTTTCATTCCATCAGTCTTGATGTTTACAAGTATGATTTCCGTTGGATTTGTCCAAAACAGACATGGAAATTCACTGTCACTACTGTTTGTTCTTGTGCTTAATGTTTCTTTGTTACTTTAGATGCTAATACATTTGAATCAGATACATTTAATGATATTGGCTGGCTATTTATTGTTCCTTTTATCATAATTTAGTTTTATTGTTCATTCCTTTTTTGTATTATGGATATCTTTTTTATCTTTCTCAAACAGCTTTATTGAAACTCCTATTTTTCTGTTTTGAACTGATGAACAATAATTTTTTCCTTGCTCCTCATTTTTGTCCTTTTCATGACTTTTTTGTAAAATCATTTCCTCTAGATGAATACAGAGAGGACTGGCGAGACTTATATGAACTGATGCTAAGTGAAATGAGCAGAACCAGGAGATCATTATACACTTCGACAACGATATTGTATGAGGACATATTTTGATGGAAGTGGATTTCTTTGACAAAGAGACCTGAGTTTCAATTGATAAATGACGGACAAAAGCAGCTACACCCAAAGAAAGAACACTGGGAAACGAATGTGAACTATCTGCATTTTTGTTTTTCTTCCTGGGTTATTTATACCTTCTGAATCCAATTCTCCCTATGCAACAAGAGAACTGTTCGGTTCTGCAAACATATATTGTATCTAAGATATACTGCAACATATCCAACATATAAAGGACTGCTTGCCATCTAGGGGAGGGGGTGGAGGGAGGGAAAAAAAATCGAAATAGAAACGAGTGTCAATATAAAGTAATTATTAAATAAATATTAAATTTAAAAAAAAATCATTTCCTCTAAGCAGTAGATTATAGGAATTTATTTTCTTAATCAGTTTGCTTTATTACACCATTTAATGGGATAGGTTAATTTTTCTCCCTTTGTCTCCAATATTTCACTTTTCTTCTGTAAACACAGTGCCTTTTTGTCTTCAGTTATTTTGGTTTAATTTACTGCAGCTGATATATTCTTCTAACTCTCACTCCCCCTCCTCCTTTTTGTTGTTCTTTTCCCTGTTTTAAAGTTTCCCTTACTGCACTATTTTCTTTTTTCTCCCTTGTTGCTACTTATTTATTCATCTTATATCTCTAAGTTAAACAGTCAAGTAAAAGTCTCTTCTACTCTCCTTTAAATTGTTTTGCTTGTTTGTTTGCAAATGTTATTTGAAAAAAACATATTTTTTCACTTCATTTTTTTCAAGATTTATCTTTAAATTATATAGTTATAAACATTCATTTTTGATTCATGACCCTTTAACACCTTTATTCTTTATATAAGGTAGCTAAGTGGCACAGTTCTTACAACACTGAGACTGCAAACAGGAAAACCTAAATTCAATGGCCTCAGATATTTACTACTTGTGTCATTATGAGGAAGTCTCTTAATCCTGTTTGCCTCAATTCCTCATCTGTAAAATTAAGTTGGAGAAGGAAATGAAATGCTGCTCCAGTATCTTTGCCATGAAAACCCCAAATAGGGACCTGGAGAGGTAGGCATGACTGAAACAACTCAACAACAACTCCAACTCAAGACTTTAAAACATCTAAGGTACTAATTTTGTGTTCCTTCTTCCAAATGTGTTGTCTGATATTACTTTGAAGAACTTGCCCCCAACCCTCTTTTTCATTGTATAGTTCAAATTTTAATTATACCTACCTATAATAAAATTTATCCCAACTCTTCAATTTCTTATGTCTATTTACAATATGTCCTAAAAATCCTCTTAGTACAGTTTTAAATATATTTCTGGTATGCTTCATTAAACAATCATTTTCTGCATTCTTTTTATTGAACAATTTACTTCTCTAAAATATGTGAATATAATCATTAAACCTGTTTATTCTTTTTTAGCAAATATACACCCACACATATCTATATGTCTCTATCTGTATAAAACAAGCTTGTATATCTATAATACATTTATATGTCTGTGTGTATATTTACTATACATATATAGACTTCTTAAACTTTTAAGTTCATTTTAAACTTTTAACTCAACACTTAATTTTTACAGTTCACATTAGTGTACTCTCCTCTCTTAGAAAAGTGACGTAATATAGTGGATTGAGATTCAAGCAAGACTAGGGTTCAAGTCTCAGCTTTCACATATGTGAGTATAGATGAGTCACTTAGCAATTCCAGTTAACTTGTCACCTCTCTTAGTTTACAAATTGCAGAGGAGGTGCTGCTTTACCTAGTAGATGGAATTCCTTACTGATTATTCTTCATATCAGTGACATCACAGGTCTAATTCCAACTTTTAATCTAGTTCTTTTCCCCCAATTCTCCTTCCTTGCCATTACCTTGCATGGTATTCAGTGCTTAAGTTAGAGTTCATTGTTTGTAATTTTACTTATTTTATCCCTCATTCCCAGTTCAAATAATAAATTAGTATGCCATCCTGCCCCAATCCACCTGATTCATTCTTTTAATTTTGTTTGTAATGATCCTTTATTTCCAAAGGGGAAGCTATACTCCAGGAAAACTTTTATGTGATCCTTGCTCAACTCCATATTCCATTTTTAAAATTAAAAATATAATAAGCCCTATGATTGTAAGTAATGGAATATCATGATATTCAAAGGTTTGAGGTAAAGGTCACAAAAAGAACAACACACAAGTGCATGGTAGATACATGTCAGTTGAAATACATTTTTATATAAGACCTGAATAAAAGAAACAATGTAAATAATATTTTCTAGGAGATATTATTTAGAAAGGAGGTGGGATGTTCTGTGACAAGTGTAAGAAATAATTGATGGACAGATTGCAAGCCCCATTGCTTTTTTTTTAAACTCCCTAGAGAGAGAACCATATTTTCACTGAATTGAACTCTTGTGGGGCATTAAAGAAAGACGCAAGAAAGCAATGCACAGGATAAAAGGGCATGGATGAGTTGTGACTTTCATCATTAACTCAAGTACTAATATTAGTGATTTATAAGTCTATCAAAAATACAAAGTATTTTTGTTGTTATGATTCCCCTAACTCTCTCCTCTCTTTCCCTATGTTGCTTGTAATGGCTTAAATACTATCATTCTTTATCTAAGAGAATTATACTAGAAAGTGAAAAAGAAAGTCTTTTCCTTCTGCAGTTGAAAAGAAAATAGTTTTGTTGGCCCATTTCCAAATACAAAAGAAATAATTGAGCCCAATGTCAGTGAACAGTGTGGGACAGCTTCATTAAAAAAACTTTATTTTGATGTGTGCATGTGACTCTGTGTGGCGTTCACTACTGCATGCAAATTTAATCTCTGCTAAAGATTATCTGGGTTAAATTAGAGGATCACATGAGACTCTATAAACATCTTTCATGATAATGGTGGTAGCTATACCAGATAAAGAGGGGATAGCTCCATCAATTTTTATCACATTTGTCTCTCAGCTTCACTGGAGATCTCCTTTCCTGCAAAATATGTTTGCATATTTCCCAAAAACTGGGACGTTTTCACATATTTTTTGTTTTTTACAGCAAGCTAATTCATGTGACTTTTTTTTATTCTACTGCTTGGTTGACAAACCTCAAAGTCAGTAGGTGTCATGGAAATAGGTTCCAAATAGTGTAAGAAAAGTAGGTATAAGCTTAAATGTCTTAGTGCATTATCTTTCAACAATAGATAGAGTAGCACTAAAATTGCAGTAGCCTTTTATTCATACTGGAGACATATCATCCCAATAGGAATGGAACCCAATGGGATTGGATATGTCAGATCTTAATTATACCATGTGTAACCTAACATCTGTGGTCCATAGCATGTCATCTTTCTTATGTATTTTCTTGTCCATATGCTTGGAAGTCAAACTGTAGCAAGATAGTTTCAAGTATAATTTTCTGTTGAACCAATCAGCTATGTCTTGTTCATTGGTATAATCAGCAGCCAGTATCTGTAGATCTCTGCCTAGAGAGAGAGTCTATATTTGGTCAGCTATATTTGGTCAGAACCACCACTTGGTTCTAACACCAAAAATAGCAATTCAGTTTCTTGGTCATTCACTACTAATCAAGTCTTCATTGCTTTTCCACTTATCTCTTTGCTTCTAGTTTCCCCTTATTAAATATTTAACAGAGCTACCAAAAATGAGCTTCTAAATGCATATACCTGACCATTTTACTTCCCAGCTAAAGCAGATGTAGTGGTTCCTTATTGCCTCTAGGATAAAATGCAAATTCTTCAGTATGATATATAATATCCTTTGTCATCTGGCTTTAATCTACCTTTTAAGATTTACTCATGTTATTTTCTTTCTTTCTGCTCAAATTGTTCTACTTTATTTGTCCTAATTTTTTATTACATGTCTTTCCTATGTTATCCCTCCTATCTGGTCATCCCTTTTATTTAGAATGTACTACCTTTCCTTCTACTTCTTACTCTGGAGTATTCATTTTCTTTATTTACACAGGCAAATCAAAATTGTCTTTACTTAGAAGAAGATGGGCTATACTGTAAAGTTAAGAGAAAGAAGAAACCGAAACATAAACTATGTAATTCAATATTAAAGAAAAGTTCTAAGTGAAAAATTAGATTCATTTCTAAATTTAATAGTATCTATAATAGTTGCCTCTGCATGAGAAAGGGAAGAGATTCATAGTCATAGGAAATATTGTTAAGTAATCCAGTGCTAATTTGAAATCCATGTTAATAATTCCTCCTTGTAAACCATCAGTTATTTAGAGGAAAGTCAATAGTTGATTTATAAAGGCCCAGCCTAGGAGGTGATTAGATTTTTTTTTTTTACAAACTCTTGGGCTTTGAATTTTAGTAGGACTTCCCCAAATTATTGGAAATAGAGGTACCACATACCTTCATTAGCACAAGCAAATATTTGTCTCTGCAAATTAACAGCTCCACATTGATACCAATGGGACAACTATGGTACCAATAGGATATAAAGAGCAATCAAAGAGAAATAAACTTAGAAACCATAGTTCTACACTTATTGGCACCTAACAAATCAAAAGAATGACAAAAACGGAATAAAATGTGAAACATATCTTTGAGAAAAGAAATTGCTTAGAATAAATAGATCAAGGATTTATATTTCAAAAATTACTGGACAAGCTAACAACAATGATCAAAAGAGTCTAGAAATCACAGTAAATGGAACTATAAAGGAAGATTGTGATGGTATCCTAGAACCAGAACATAAAATAAAATTAAAACAATCCATTGATCACCTCCTGAAATAGATTCCAAAATGAATATCTCAGGAATATTATAGTCAAATTCTAAAATTTCTAGATCAAGGAGAAAATATGAAAAGCAGCCAGAAAGAAACAATTCATGTATTATCAAATCAGGATAATACAAGATCTAATAGTTTCTACATTAAATAACTGGAGAGCTTGATATAACATTCCAGAAGCCCATATAACCAGCAAAATTGGATCTAACCAAGGGGAAAATTGATATTTAATGAAATAAATCTTAAAACATTCTTGATGAAAAAACTAGAATTAAATGTTAAAAATGACTTTCAAATATAAACTCAAAAGGAACATAAAATATAAACATGAAAGAGAAGTTATAAGGAATTCAGTAAGATCAAACTCTTCACGTGACATTTGTAACTACTAATAATCTTATCCTTATTAAAGCAGCCAGAAAGAATATATATCACCAGAGGGCATGAAATTGAATTGATTATGATGGAACGGGTTTTTTTAAAGTAAAAGCTGATTTTTTTTTAAATCAAAAAAAATTAAAAAGAAATGCATTGGGAGAAAGAGTAAGAGTAAGAGATAGAGGAATTAAGCAGTGAAACAAAAAATCTTATATAAAAGAGGCACACACCAAAAAAAAAAAAAAAAAAAAAAAAAACAACAACTTTTACAGTTGAAAATAAGGAACCAGAATTCACTCAAAGGAGAGTTAACATACACATTTATTTGGATATATAAATCTATCTTCCAACAGTTAAATAGGAGAAGAAGGGGCAAAGATAAAGGACCAGTGGTTAAGAGAAGGGGGGCTGAATTAAGAGAATTAAAAGAGAAACAAAATAGACTTTTGAGAAGAGGCAAAGTAAAAGAGAGAAAAAGAATAAAAGTTGGGAAATAGGATGGAGAGAAATGCATGATTAGTATATAACTGTGAATATAATTCAGATGATTGGTTACAAGAAGTACATTTGAAACAGAGAGACACACATAAAGTAAAAATAAAGAGCTGGAGCAGAATCTATTTTACTTTAGTTGGAGTAAAGCAAATTAAATAAAATAAACCATAGTAATCGTGATGTCTGACAAAAGCAAAATTAGAACTACTTAAAAGATAATATCAGGGAAACCACATTTTAAAAAAGAGTATCATAGACCACAGCTTTTTAAATTGTGGGTTATGGTCCCATACTGGGTCTTCTGAATATAGGGGTCATGGAATTATGATTTATTTTAAGTAAATGATTTGTACTTCATATACCTATAGACCTAGGGTCACATAAAAATTTCTGAGGCAAAAAAGGGGTCATGAATGGAAAAAGTTTAAGAAGCCCTGATACAGACCATGAAGCAATATATTTAAAAATATAGTAAGTTTCTACATTAAATATGAGTTCTCTGATAAATCCCTCTATTTCAAATACATAGGGAGCTGAGTCAAATTTATAAAATAAATTTTAAAAATTCCCTTTCAGAAGAAAAATATTAAAGCTATCAAGAGTCATTTTAAAATGTTCTTAATCACTATCAATTAGAAAAATGTAAAATAAAACAACTCTAAGGAACCACCTCTCATCTATCAGAAATGACCAATTTTGAACATAAGGGAAAAGTAGATACATTAATAAATTGGTGAAATTTTGAACTGATCCAGTCATTCTGGAGCAGAATTTGGAACTGTTCTCAAAGGACTACAATGTATCCTTTTGCATAGCAATACCACTAATAAGTTTGACACCAAAGAGATAAAAGAGCAAATGACTTACTAGTACAAAAATATTTATCATAATTCTTTCTGTGATGGCAAAGAATTGGAAGCTGAAAGGATGCTCATCAATTGGGAAATAGCTTAACAAATAATGATATATGTTTTTAATGGAATAATATTGTGCAATAAGAAATTACATAAAAATGGGAAACCCAGTATCAACCAATGCAAAGTGAAATGAGAACAGGTAGGAGAGCAATATGGATCATAGCAACGTTATTGTAATGATGATCAACTGTGAAAAGTCTAGTTATTCTGATAAACACAATGATCCAAGACAATTCCAAAAGACTCATGATGAAAAAATATCATCCATCTTCAGAGAAAGAATGAACAAACTCTGGGCGTAAATTAAAATCTAATTTTCTTGTCTTTATTATATTTGGGGATATGGCTAACATAGACATGTTTTGCATGATTTCATATATACAATTGATATCATTTGCTTGCTTTCTTAGTGTGTAGAAAATAGCCAGAGGGAGAGAATTTGGAACTCAAAGTTTTAAAATAATGCCTAACACACAGTGGAAGTTTAATAAATATTATTTGAAAGAATGTTGGAAAAAGAAGTAACAGAAAAAATGTTGAAATAAATAAACAG
Organism: Antechinus flavipes; assembly: GCF_016432865.1. Classification (NCBI taxonomy): domain Eukaryota; kingdom Metazoa; phylum Chordata; class Mammalia; order Dasyuromorphia; family Dasyuridae; genus Antechinus; species Antechinus flavipes. The sequence goes on along the minus strand of NC_067399.1, from coordinate 155,542,218 downwards.
CTAATTAAAAATAAGTAAAGCACTGTACAAACTTTGAAACAGTTCTTACAATCTTTTATTAACTGATAGAAAAAAATGTCTCCTAAAATTATATCCTGATGAAGTTCCATTTTTTTCTATAAGGAGAATCATGTTACTTTTTGTCAATCAGTTCTTAAGATTCTAAGTCACTAGATCCACAGTTAGCTAAAATATGGAAAATGAGAGACAGCATGGAATTAAGGTTAAAGATAAAGTTTTAAAGTCAGAAGAATCATGTATCAAAAATCATCTCTGTTATATGCCAGTGTGTGGTCAGGAATGGCTGCTTAGCTTTTCAGTTTTCTGAGTAAGGTTCAGACTTTAAGTTGTAGATCTGATGCCAATCTGCTTTAGTAAAGGAAGTTTTATAATTGGGAATTCCCAACACCAATCAAAATATTGGTCCAAACCATTCCTTTTCCTCCTTCTCCTCCCCCATTCAAAAAATGTAGAAAAATATTGTGTGGAATTACTTCACTCTCAAAAGCACAAATTATTTGTTAAGCATAGATTTTCATGAAACCTCTCAGTCCACCTGCAAGAGAAACAAAATCCTTTGTTGTCATTATAATTTACAATGGAAACTGAAAAAAATAAATCCAGCATAGTCATTGATTTTTATAGGATTTGAAAATAGCTATTCTCATCTATTTTTTCAGGCATAGTTTGCCTTTTTACTTGCTATCTTTCAAGCAAACATTATATCACTGACCATATATATGCAAGGGTTTTATTGATTTTTCTTAAACACTTTTAGGATTCTGGGAATAAGCTCAAAATTCTCATTTGTGATACATGCCTTTGTTCTTTCCTTTGGAAGCTTTCCTTTTCAATGAGTGTCTACACTGATTACATAGAGTGTAGCACTCAAATTATGAGTCTATTGAGTGAGTACCATATGTTCTGTCCACACAAATAGACACAACTGATTTTGCCACATCGATGGAATTAACTAGCTAATTAATGTACCAAACAAAATTGCTCATTGAAATCATGTAAGTAGATATCAACAAAAAACCAAGCCATTTCTCAAATTCTCCTTTTCTCCATCCTATTCCACATCAATCAATCAAAACCATTTATTGAGCTCTTAGTATTTGGCAAACACTGGGGATATAAAAAGAAGCAAAATATAGACCCTGACTTCAAGGATGTCATGGTCTGATGGTGGGTACAAGAAATAACTATATCCAAGCAAGCTACATGTAGGATAAATAAGAAATAATTAAATGAGAGAAGACACTAGAGAAGCCAAGAAAGACTTCCTTTGAAAATCTGGATTTTATTTGGGATGTAAAGGAAGCCTCTATGGATAGTAGGTAGAAACACTCATTCTCTCATGACGTCATATCCAATCATTCCCTAAATTCTCTCAGTTCTACATTCACAACACATTTTGTATACACCCCCTTCTTTCCTTTGGTATGGTTCCTCATCATTTCTTTCCTAAAATATTGCAATAATCCTGCTCATCCATCTCCTTACCTCAGGTTTTCTTCTAAAACTATTAATCTTCCACTTGACTGCCAATTGATCTATTTAAAGAGGAAGTTTGGCCATTCCATGACTCCATTCAAAAAAACTTTAATAGCTCTTGATTACTTCCAAGGTCAAATATAAAATTCTCTCTCTAACTTTTAAAGTCCTTGACATTTCCTTCCTATCTTTTTGTTCTTCATATACTTTATTTCCCAACAACATATAAAACACCAGTTCCCTAGTAGTCCTTTTTTATATTCCTTAATTATAATACTCTAATTATAAATTCTCATCTTCAATCTGAACATTTTCACTGGTTGTCCCCCATTCCTGCAATGTCCTCCCTCCTCATCTTCACTTCCAAACTTTTGACTTTGCTCAAGTCTTACTTAAAAGTCAAACCTTCTACATGAAATATCACCCTGGGTAATATATAAATAACAGCAACTTTGATGTGAGCTTGCTAAACAGTTTTCAGAGCTGCTTATCCACCTTTACCCAACTCTCACATGTGGTTCTAAGAAGCTGTAACATGTTTAGTAGTCACAGCCTGGTAAGTTAACTCAGCAGATGGTCTCTACCAGGTTGAAGGTAGCTGAGCAGCCTAAAATTTGTCAACAAGATAGAGGAATGTCTACCCAAAATACATGAAAACTTTCCCCAACACGATGTGTACAATGAGAACAACCTGCTCCAATGACCATGAAGCAAATATTATGGAGGGCTTGGAACTTGGTCAGGTGTAAAAGATACCAAGGTCATTCACTGCATCCTGGACCATCACCAGTCAAGATGATTCCAAGCATTGAGAGTGAAGTGATAAGTTTGTGCAACTCTGTCTCACTTAAATCTAATTCTTATACAAATCAAGACATCACCCCACAATGTCATTTGTCCTTTTCAAAAAGAAAGAACAAAGCACAACAAATATTCATCATTAAATTCATGTCACATATTCAAGTGATACTATCAATGATAAAAAAAAAATGTTCTGTAGTCAGAATACAAGTATAAATCTATCCCGGTGGGGACAAAAGATCCACATTGAATGGTACTAGAATGAATTAGATTTGGAAAATGTCTTTGGGCTTGTAAAATGGGAACAAATACTTTTTTTTACTCTGAGTGTATAGAATTTAATATAATGAGGCTTTCAATTTCACCATCTGGTAAGTCACTCAGGTAAGCAATTTTGTTTGTACTGCTTACCCATATATTTTTGCCATCCCTCCTATGTAGCATTTTTCATTGTTTATTTATTTCCTTCATTAAAAAAAAAAAAAAAAAAAAACAAAGCACAAACTCCAGCCTTTTGGAAAGGAATGGAGGAGCAAATTTAGAATAGAATGAGCTCAGTCAAACATACTGCTGAAAGGTCTGTTTATTTTAGCACATGTGTTTTGCATGGTTGCTATCTTTAAGAGTTTCTCCCCAACTGTGCTGCCTGATGAGAGGGAATCACTTATGCAGAGCAGAATAGGACTTTATGTAAATACTTTTTTTTTTCATTAGAAAAAAATTTAGCTGACACCCAGGACTCAAACTCTGACTTAGATTATCTACAAAATATGCCTACTCAAATATTGGAATGTACCAAATTTCTCCAAGTTAATAAGACTAAATTGAAAATGTGTTGAAAGTTGTTCCCTAAACCAGTCAACAAGAATTGCTAATGCTCACTTTGTGCTCAGTACTGCATTTAAGCTTTTTCCTCAGCATTCCAGAATATATAACACCTCAAAATGGGTTAAAAAAATCAGATGATGTTCCTCACATAGGATGATGTTCCCTTTTCACCTGAGTGCAATGTACCATTTGCTTTTCTAACTACAATTTGAAAACACAATATAATCCAACACAATTCAGTATGGAGGAACTGTGTGTTGTAGCAGGCCCTTGAAATCAAGAGATATCTGGGTTCAAATACTGCTGTTGTTCAAGCCACTAGGCTCTTTGACAGCTTTAGTACCTTCATCTATAATTTTAGATGGTGAAATGAGAAAGTGAGTATAAAGTAATAGGGACAGAATCTGTGATTTTCCTGGCATAGGAAACCCCTAGATGAGCAAGTTTCTTCCACCAAATGCAAGTCAGCATTATCTCTTTACCAGATAATTTTCTGGAGCAATGGTGTCAAACTGAAACTGAAATGGGGCCACTAATCTATTACGTAAGCATTCCTGTCAGGAGCATATTTTCTTTGTTTTAAGATGTAATATTATCTATGTTTTGTTGTACTTTTTCATTTAGTTAAATATTTCCCAATCACATTTTAACCTAGCAAACGCTACGCTGAGGAGTGCTCTATATCACATGTGGCCAGTTGGCCATACATTTGACATCTGTGGCCTAGAGTGCAGAGAAGTTGATTGACTTGCTTAGGGCCACAAAATCAATATATGTCAGACATTAAATTGGAATTCAAGGTTTTTTCTTGTCAAGGTCAATTTTCTATCTACCACCCTATGATAACTCAAAATATAATGGGTGTTTATTATTAGTATCTTGATATTCCTTTGGGGAGAAAATGGTTTTGATTCTAATATAATTGAAATGCATCTCCAGTTTTGTAAAAATCCTATTAGTAAAATGAACTAAATGTGGTCTTGGCAGTCTTGGGATTTTTGAGGCATCCTTGGCCTCAAATGAAACAAAGATACAATTTGCTAATTTTTTTAGAACTTCACTTTAGCACAGTGGAATGTAAACTCCCCAAAGGCAGGGACTATTTACCTTTTTGTGGGCGTAGACCTAGCACCAGTATAATACTTAAATCATAGTAGATGCCTTGGTTTGAAATTCTAAATTATAATATACTATATGTCATAAGTGTAGGTAGAAATCTCAAGGGAAGCAATGCTGGCAAATATAAAATTAAACCGACAAACATCAGCAAGAATCAGGCTTATATTTAATTTGTGCTTATCTTCTGGTCATGAAAAATCCATATAATGTTGCATAAAAACTTCTATATGTTATTATAGCTCTTAAAGGTCTAGCTTAAAATAGCAAAATGCAGGAAATTCCAAGTTAGGAAGAAATTTCTTCTGCAACCAGCCCCCTTGGTGCCTAGATATTGCAGAGGTCCCTGAACTGTGGGTAATTTTTCATTCTTCTCCATATGAGCTTTAAGCTTTTTACATAGTAAACTGAGCTCAGGACTTAGTCCCATTCTAAATTCCTTGGCTTTGGATGTTTGTAGCCAGACTGTTAGCATTTTAAATTTCTTTCTCTTTTTAAATCCATAAGAAAAAAAATAGCTTTGCATTTGGAAGAGGAAAAAACTGAAAGAGGAAGATGTATGATACACAATGGTCATTTCATTTACAAGGAAATCTACCAATTGAACTTATGAATAAGTTGTTTGGAAATATAATCATGGAACTTGAAAATAATCGGTTTGGGGTAGTTTGGAAAAAATCATAATAATGAGAAATTTGTAACAATTGATTGAAATATAGTGTAGTGTCAATGTTTCTAAGATAAGCTTATGGAAAATTTCAAGATGTCAGTCAGTGTTTAGTTAATTAATTGTAAAGAAACAAATGCCTTTAACACCTTAAATTATAGGAACTGTACATTAAACCAGTAGAAATTTTATCACTTAGGTAGGAAATGCAATGAATTTTATTGAATTATTAATTTATTAATTTGATCTTATTGAAATGTTAATGAATGTAGAGAGGTTTTCCAACCAAAATTCTTTCTTTATTTCCTTCTTTCCTTTCTTCCTTCTCTAACTTCTTCCCTGTTTCCCTCCATCCTGCCTTCCTTTTTGCTTCCCTTCCTTGTTTTATCCCACAAATATTTATGAGCAAAACAATGTGAATGTTTCTAAAGAAGAATATAGACTAATGAAAAATATTTATTAATCTAACAATAATATAATTTCTCAAATTTCAGGCAAATAATTATTGACAACTGTAAAAATTATAGCAGTACAAAGTATGATTAGATATTTTTAGAAAGCATATTTTTTCATATAGCTTAAAGATGCATTAGTTAACAGTGTTACAACACCAAAACAGTTTACAAAAGATAAACTTATATTAATTGTCATAATTTTAAAAACTTAAAACATGCATACAAAAATACAAAAGAGTTATATGAATAATTAGATCACTTTTCAACTGGTTTAATTGGTATTGGTAGCATAATTTCCCTGTTTTCTCAGTGGATCCATTAAAATTTAGGTCTTCCTAGAAAACATTTAAAAATATTTCAGTATTAAATTTTCAATGTACTCTATGGAGGAATTGTGCTTATTATTATAGAATTGCTATAAACAACATTATTGTTAATCCATACATTAACTAATATGGTTATATATTTTATTTTACCACTTCCGATAACCATTTGTAGCAATATAATATCAGTTATAATGTTTAAAATATATCATGCAAAACTATTTTTATTTTGGAAATATGTCAAAGAGCAGAATTGTTCCATAATTTTAAGAGTTTGAAAATATTTTTTAATTTATGAAATTTCATTTCTATTTGCTTTTAGTATGAGCTTGTGGTTATTTAACAAAAATATATTACACTCAAGAACTATTTCTATTTCCATTTGTTTGTTTTACATTTTAATTTTTTACTCTAAGACATTCATCTGGAAATTCCTGTTAACATAGGCAACAAGAACATCTTTATCATAAGTGTTTTGGGTTCAAAACCCTCTGAAGGTAATACAGTTTCTTTCCACATATGAGGCTTCTCCCAAACTTTAGTGACAGCTACTCACATCAAAAATAAAAAATATATATAATCACAGAATAGGGAAATATTAATATTTGCTCTGGTTTGATAAAAATATTAGCCATTTATTTATTTTTGGAAAACATTTTTTTTCTTTTTGGAAACATAAGAAAAGATGATTGGTGTAGAATCTATTCTGAGCAATGCTCATTTCAATTTGAAGCTATTATAAACGTTTTTTTTTTTATTTTACAGAAATTGAAAGAGAAAATATTAAAAATGGAAAGAAGTTTGATGTAGAACAGACCTTTCAGACCTTTTGAAGGAAAAAATCATAATTTATTCGAATCAAAGCAAATTATTTTCATTAGGCAACATTTGTTGTTTGACATGATCTCAAACTTGTCAACCTGATCATTTCCCTAACAAATTAACTGTCCTGAAGAAATTCAGACAAAGAGAAGTGGGTGATATAGGACTATGAAGCTGCATTTTATTCAAAAGACAGTTCTCTTGGTGTCTGAAAATCTGTGGATCTTTGACTTATTACTTCTATATTTCATTGTTCTCATGTTCCGAGAAACAGAATCATTTAGTGAGTCTAACAGTAAAGAGGACTTTTGGGAATGAGAGATATGGTATGGGCGCTAAGCTTTAACTCTCTGTGTGACTGAGTAATTTAATTCACTTCATTGACTGCTGCTCATATATTTTTTTAAAAGAAAAAAAAATGATAGTGCCTGTTCTCACTGATTTGTTAGAACAAAACCCAATTTCCATTGAATAATAATAATAAATTTACAATGGAAAGCACTATCACAATCATGTCATTTAAAGACTTTTAAGAGAGGGAGACTATTTCTGGGTATTTTGTTTTGTTATTAAAACTGTCATGATGGTATTTTTAATATCTAATATTTCATGGTTAAGGGAATTATTCAACTTATTAACAATGCTTCTAGAGATCATTCTCTTTATTTAGTCAAAGTTTTTGTTTCATTAGAATAGTTTCAAATTATTTAGTCTCTTACATTTTGATAAGTTAGAGTTTGAAGTAGTGCCTAATCCTTAAAAACTCCATAGACACCTTTCTGTATGCCTCATTTTTATTGCTCGTCACAGATGATATTTATAACTCAGCCATATGTGGTTATAAAGATTTATGATGAGTCTGTGGAATAAGCTCTGTTAATATGTAGGGTAAGCATCCAAGATTTTTGCCTCTGTAAGCCTTGGAGATTTCTAATAATATGAAGCCATTTTGATAGTTCGCCAAGCAGTGTACAGTTGGAAAGATTCCCTGTATTGACGAAGGGGTTAGCTATGTGTACTTCTAAAGACACAGTATGTGAGGTTTTGTTGAAAACTTTTGGAAGTTTCAGCAGACTTGTTTTATTCTGTTTTGTCCTTCTCATCTGTGCAGATTTGAAAACTGGTAAACCTGATGATAGAAAGGTAAAAAGGAGTCTTTCATGTCTGCAAATAGAAACCAAATAGGATATGTTGTTATATATAATATTTTTTGGATTATCTAGGTTAGGACAAAACTATTCTGAAGGCTAATGCTTGAATTATGACCAAATTAATGAGTTATAACTCAGATAGAGATTTCATTGGATACTGCTATAACCTTAAACAAATCATGTGACTTCTCTGAACCTTTTTTTTTCCCTCTTCTATAAAAGCAAGGATAATTTATAAGGTTTCTTCACACTCCAAATCCTATTTCCCTATGAAAAAGCTATATTTGTTGGTGCTAAAAAGGATTTCTATGAACTGATATACTATGAAGTAAGAAGAGCCAGGTCAATAGTTTATACAATGACTGAAACATTGACTTAAAAACTCTGCTCAATGTAATGAAGACCCACTAGGATGGTGATAATTTCCACTTCTTTTTTTCTTTTTTAAATAATAGTTTGTTTTAATTTTCAAAATATATGCAAAAATAGTTTTCAACATTCACACTTGAAAAACATTGTGTTTCATGTGCAAAAAATGTTTGTAGCAGTTCTTTTTGTAGTGGCAAGAAACTGGAAACTGAATGGATTCCCATCAATCAGAGAATCACTGAATAAATTATGACATGTGAATGTTATGGAATATTACTATTCTGTAAGAAACAACCAGCAGAATAATTTCAGAGAGCCCTAGAGAGACTTACCTAAACTGATGCTGAGTGAAATGAGCAGAACCAGGAAATCATTATATACAGCAACAAGATTATAAGATGATCAATTCTGATGGACATGACTCTTTTCAACAATGAGATGATTCAGACCAATTCCAATTGTTCAGTGATGAAGAGAGTCATCTACACCCAGAGAGAGGACTGTGGGAACTGAGTGTGATTCCTAACATGACACTTTCACTCTTTTTTTGTTGTTTGCTTGCATTTTATTTTGATTCTCTTTTTTTGTGTGTGGCATGATAATTGTATAAATATTTATACATATATTGGATTTAACATATATTTCTGCCATGTTTAACATACATTAAACTAATTACCATCTAGGGGAAGGCATGGGTGAGGGAAGGAAAATTGGAACACAAGGTTTTGCAAGGGCTACTGTTCAAGAATTGTCTATGCATGTGTTTTGAAAAATAAAAAGAATTATTAAAAAAAAGAAAAACTTTGTGTTCCAAATTTTTTTTCTCACTCCCTTTCCCCCCTCACTCCCCTAGATGGCAAGTAATCAAATATCTGTTAAACCTCTACAATTCTTCTATACATATTTCTACAATTCTCATGCTGCACAATAAAAATCAGATCAAAAAGGAGAAAGAAAATAAAAAGCAGACAAACAATAACAAAAAATGTTAACAAACTTTTATCAAAACCTTTTTGTAACAAAAAGCATTTTAACAAAAAAAAATACTATATTGTGATCCACAATCAGTTCACAATTGATTGCAGATGGTTCTCACCATCACAAGTCTATTGGAATTGGCCAGAATCATATCATTATTGAAAAGAGAAATGTCCATCAGGATTGATTATTGTATAATTGTGTTCTTGCTATATATGTTCTTGTTATATATAATGTTCTTTTGGTTCTATTCACTTCATTTAGTATCAGTTTATGTAAGGCTCTCCAGGTTTCTCGGAAATCATCCTTGGGATGATTTCTTATAGAACAATATCCTATTATATTTATTTACCATAACTTATTGAGTCATTCTCCAATTGATGGGCATTCACTCAGTTTCCAATTCCTTGACCTTACAAGAAAGGCTGCTACAATTTTTTTTTTTTTTTTGCATATGGATCCTTTTTCTGATCTCTTTGGGATATAGGCACAATAAAGACACTGCAGGAGGAAAGGGTATGCACAGTTTGATAGTCCTTTGGGCAGAGCTCCATATTGCTCCTTAGAATGATTGGATCAGTTTACAACTCCACCGTTAAAGAATTAGTGTCTCAGTTTTCCAACATTCTCTCTAACATTTAACATTATCTTTTCCTGTCATTTTAGCCAATCTTAGAGGTATGTAGTGGTATCTCAGAGTTGGCTTAATTTGCATTTCTCGGAACAATGGTGATTTAGAACATTTTGTCATATGACTAGATGGTTTTAATTGTTCTTCTGAAAATTATCCGTTCATATCCTATTAGAGAATGGCTTGTAGCCCTATAAATTTGAGTCAATTTTCTATATATTTTAGAAATGAAGCTTTTATCAGAAACCTTGAATGTAAAAGTTTTCCCCCAGCTTTCTGCTTCCCTTCTAATCTTGTCTACATTGATTTTTATTTATACAACAACTTTTTAACTTAATATGATGAAAATTATCCATTTTGCATTTCATACTATATTGTAGTTCTTTTTTGGCCACAAATTAGCTCCATCTACCCATGAGCACTTGATATTCTTCCAGTTATTTAGATCTGATTTTATTTGTATGGAAAGTATGTTGTAATTGTCTTCCTATGATTCCTGATCCCATATAGTTTATATCATCTATAGTTATTTTAAAATAGAACTTTTCTTTGAATTTCTTGCTGCTGGACTTCGTTGGTAACATATAGAAATGCTGATGATAGATGTAGATTTATTTTGTATTCTGAAACTTTGCAAAAGTTGTTAATTGCTTCTAGTATTTTTAGTCGATTCTCTAGGATTCTCTAAGTATATCATCATATCATCTGAAAAAAAGTGAACTTTTTTTCTTCATTACTTACTCTAATTCCTTTGATTTTTCCTTCTCTTATTGCTGAAGCTAACACTTCTAATGCAATATTGAATAGTAATTGTGATAGTGGGAAACACTGTTTCATCCCTGATCTTATGATGAATGATTCTAGTTTATTCTCATTACATATGATGCTTGCTGATGGTTTTTTTAATATATATTTTTATTATAGCTTTTTTTATTTACAAAACATATGCGTGCATAAATTTTCAACCTTGACCCTTGCAAAACCTTCTGTTCCAACTTTTTCTCTCCTTCCCCCCCGCCTTCCCCAAGATGACAGGTAGTCCAATACATGTTGTTAAAATATATGTTAAATCCAACATATATGTCCTTATTTATAGTTATTTTGCTACACAAATAACATTGGATCTAGAAAGAAAGAAGAAAAAAAAAAACCTGAGAAGGAAAACAAAAATGTAAGCACATAATAACAGGGAAAGTGGAAATCTATGTTGTGGTCCATACTCATTTCCTATAGTTCTCTTTCTGGTGTAGCTGATTATCTTCCTTACTGAACAATTGGAATTGAATCATCTCATTGTTGAAGAGAGCCACATCCATCAGAGTTGATCACTGTATAATCTTGTTGTTGCCATGTAAAATTATTTCTTTATTCTGCTTATTTCACTTAGCATCAATTCATTTAAATCTCTCCAAGCCTCTCTGAAATCATCATGCTGGTCTTTTCTTACAGAACAATAGTATTCCATAGCATTCAAATATCACAATTTAGTCAGTCATTGTCCAAATGATGGTCATCCATTCAATTTTCAGTTTCTAGCCACTACAAAAAGGGCTGCCACAAACATCTTTGCACATGTGGGTCCCTTTCCTTCCTTTGACATCTCTTTGGGATGTAAGCCCAGTAGCAACACTGCTGATCAAAGGGTATGCACAGTTTGATAACTGGGGACACAGTTCCAAACTGTTCTCCAGAATAGTTGGATTCCTTCAAAATTCTATCAATGTCCCAGTTTTCCCACATTCACTCCAACATTTTTGATTACCTTTTCCTGTCATCTTAGCCAATCTGAGAAGTGTGTAGTAGTATCTCAGAGTTGTCTTAATTTGTATTTCTCTGATCAATAATAATTTGGAGCACCTTTTCATATGGCCAGAAGTAGTTTCAATTTCTTCATCTGAAAATTATTTGTTCATATCCTTTGGCCAATTATCAGTTGGATAATGGCTTGATTTCTTATACATTTGGGTCAATTCTCTCTCTCTCTCTTTCTCTCTCTCTCTCTCTCTCTCTCTCTCTCCCTTTATATATATATGAAATAAGGCCTTTATCAGAACTTTTAACTGTAAAAATGTTTCCCAGTTTATTGCTTCCTTTCTGATCTTATCTGCATAAGTTTCGTTTGTACAAAACCTTTTTAACTTTATATAATCAGAATTTTCTATTTTTGTAATCAATAATGGTTGCTAGTTCTTTGGTCACAAATTCCTTCCTCCTCCACAGATCTGAGAGGTAAACTATGTTTCTTATAATTTTATCCTATGTTCTTCTAATTTATTTATAATCTCATTCTTTATGTCTAAATCATAAACCCATCTTGACCTTAGCTTGGTAGTTAGCATTAAGTGTGGGTCAATGCCTAGTTTCTGCCATACTAGTTTCCAATTTTCCCAACAGTTTTTGTCATAGTGAATTCTTATCCGAAAAGCTAGGGTCTTTGGGTTTTTCAAACACTAGATTGCTATAATCATTGACTATTTTATCCTGTGAACCTAATGTATTCCACTGATCAACTAATCTGTTTTTTAGACAGTACCAAATGGTTTCGATGGTCACTACTTTATAATAAACTTTTAGATCTGATACTTGCTCATGGTTTTAAATAGATGCTACTGATCATTTTAAGGAAAATTCCTGAGGGGCAGAGCCAAGGTGGTAGAGAATAGACATGTTCCTACCTAAGTTTATCCAAGCTTCCTTCAAATCAACAACAGATTAAGTCTCTGAACTGGTTTTAGAATGACAGAAACCACAAATATTTGGAGTGCAACAAATTTCCAGAAGAATATACTGTGGAAGAAATTCAGAAAAGCTCTGTTTTAATTCAGCAAGGGAAGAAGCTACCAAGCCCAGACCCCAGTGCAGGGAGCACAGGGCAATGAGCTGGGTCAGGGAACCAGGGAATTGCAGAGTCTGTGAACTGGGGAATCTAATACAAAGCTCTTAGGCTACTCTGTCCTGGTGGCAAGCTGGTGGTTTAGCAGATTTGCTGTGAGCAACCTAAAAGCAAATACAAATGGCAAATTGTGAGCCAGAAGCTCTCTCTCGGAGGCAAGACATTCATTTCCAACTTTCACCTTGGTGCTGGCTGGAGGCTGAAGAAAGCAGAGGCAGAAGCAAAGAACAAAGCTGCAAGAGCTCTTAGAACCAAGGAGAGAGAGAGACCTCTAAGAAAAACTAACCAAGCTATATTGGAGACAATGAAAGATCAGAACTTTTAGTATCTAGCTGCATTTGGGGTGATTATTACTTTTAACTGAAACTAAGGCTGCCTCCAGAAAACCTCCCCAAGAAATCTGCTCCCAGAGAGAACCATTATATATTAAAGAAGAAAAACACCACACTTGATGAAATGGAAAAACATATAACTCCTTACAAAATAGATATGAAAAAGAAACCAATTCATTGAAAAGCAGAATTTGCTAAATGGAAAAAAAAATGCAATGAACAAAAATTAACTTAACAATTCAATTGACCAAATACAAATGGAGCTTAAAAAGGTAACTAAAGAATATAATTCATAAATGTAGAATTGGACAAATGGAAATGAATGACACAATGAGACATCAGGAATCAGTCAAAGAAAACCAAAAATTAAACTGAAAAAAAAAAAAAAAAAAACAGAATAAAATGTAAAATACCTCATTGGAAATACAACTGATCTGGAAATAGATATAGGACAGACAATAAAAGGATTATTGGACTTCCTGAAAACCATGATGAAAAATACTGGGGAAGAAGGAAAGAGGGAAAGGTAAGAGAAAAGCATAATTTGGGGTAAATAAGGTGGCAGAAAACACAGAATTAGTCATTTTAACTGGGAAGGCGAACAGAATGAACTCTCCTATAAAATGGAAGTGAAGAGTAGGCTACATAACAATCAAGAATCCTACTATATGTTGTTTATAAGAAACACATTGAAAGCAGAGTGATACATACAGAGTAAAGATAAAAGGCTGGATCATAATCTGTTATACTTCAGGTGAAATAAAATAAGAGTAGGCATAATGATCCTGATCTCAGACAAGCAAAAGCAAAAATAGATCTAATTAAATGAGACAAGGAAGGGAAATATATCTTGCTAAAGAATACCATAGATAATGAAGCAATAGCAATACTAAATACATATGCACCAAATAGTATAGCATTCAAATTTCTAGAACTGCAGGAAGAAATAGACAACAAAACTATATTAGTGGGGGATCCCAATCTTGCTCTCTCAGAACTAGATAAGTTGAATCACAAAATAAATAAGAAAAAAGTTAAGGAGGTAAATGGAATTTTAGCAAAGTTAGGTATAATAGAACTTTGGAGAAAATTTAATGGAGAGAGAAAAGAATATAGTTTTTTCAGTAGTTCATGGAACCTATACAAAAATGACCATGTATTAGGATATAGAAACCTCAAAATCAAATACAGAAAGGCACAAGTAGTAAATGCAACTTTTTCCAGATCATGAGACAATAAAAATTAAATGCAATAAAAGGCCAGGGGAAAACAGACCAAAATTTAATTGGAAACTAAATAATCTAATCCTGAAGAATGAGTGGGTGAAACAACAAAATATAGACACAATTGAAAATTTCACCCCCAAAAATGGCAATAATGGGACAATATACCAAAATTTGTGGAATGCAGACAAAGTGGTTATTAGGGAAAATGTTATATTTCTAGATGCTTACTTGCATAAAATAAAGAAAAGAAAGATCAATAAGTTGGGTTTACAATTGAAAAAGCTTACAACTTAAAAATCTCCAATTAAATATCAAATTTGAAATTGTAAAAATAAAAGGGAAGATTAATAAAATTGAAAGCAAGAAAACTATTGAATTAATAAATAAAATTAAGAGTTTGTTTTATAAAAAACTAATAAAAATAGATAATATAGATTAATTTGTTTAGAAAAAGAAAACAATAAAATAAAATTGTTAGTCTCACAAATGAAATGGGACAATTTTCCACCAATGAAGAAGACATTAGAGCAATATTTATGAGTTACTTTGCCAAGCTTTGTGTCAATAAATATGATAACCTAAGTGAAATGGAGGATTACCTACAAAAATATAACAAATTACTTAAATAGCCCCATTTTAGAAAAAGAAATTAAAAGCTATTAATCATCTTCCTAAGACAAAAATCTCCAGGACCAGATGTATTTACATGTGAATTCTACCAAACATTTAAAGAACAACCAATTCCAATACTATGCATACTATTTGAAAAAATAGGGAAAGAAGGAATCCTACCAAATTCCTTTTATGACACAGATATGATGCTGATACCTAAACCAGGTAGGATGAAAACTGAGAAAGACAATTATAGAGCAATTCCCTAATGAATATTGATGTGAAATTCTAAATAAAATATCAAAAAGATTACAAAAATTTATCCCCACAACACTACACCATGAACAAATAGTATTTATACCAGGAATGCAGGGCTCATTCAATATTAGTTAAACTATTAGCATAATTGACTATATCAATAACCAAACTAAAAAAAAAAAAACATACAATTATTTCAATAAATGCACAAAAAGTATTTGATAAAATCCAATATCCATTCCTATTAAAAACAATAGAGAGTATAGCAATAAATGGACTTTTCCTTAAAATGATCAGTAGAATCTATTTAAAACCATCAGCAAGCATCATATATAATGGGGACAAACTAGAACCATTCCCAATAAAATCAGGGGTGAAAAAAGGATGTTCACTATCACTATTACTATTCAATATTGTATTAGAAATGTTAGCTTTGACAATAAGTGAAGAAAAAGAGATCAAAGGAATTAGAGTAGGTCATGAGGCAATCAAATTATCACTCTTTGCAAATGATATGATAATATACTTAGAAAACCATAGAAAATCAACTAAAAACTACAAAAAACAATTCAAAACTGTAGTAAAATTGAAGGATACAAAATAAATACACATAAATCATTAGCATTTTTATATATTATCAACAAAGTTTAGCAGCAAGAGATACAAAGAGAAATTCCATTTAAAATAACTGTCCACAATATAAATATTTGGAAGTCTATCTGCCTAGGCAAAGTCAGAGACTGTATGAACATAACTACAAAACAATTTCCACACAAATAAAGTCAAATCTAATCAATTGGAAAAACATCAAGTGCTCATGGGTAGGCCAAGCTAACATAACAAATATTACAATACTACCTAAATTAATATACTTATTTAGTGCCATACTAATCAAACTTCCAAGAAATTATTTTACAGATATTGAAAAAATAATAACAAAGTTCATTTATAAGAACAAAAGGTAAAAGATTTCAAGGTTATCCATGAAAACAAAACACAAATGAAGGTGGCCTAGCTGTGCCAGACCGAAATCTATATTAAAAAAGCAGCAATTATCAAAACTTTTTGGTACTGGCTAAGAAATAGAGCAGTTGATCCTAATCTAATAGTTTAGGTTCACAGGACAAAATAGTCAGTGACAATAGTAATGTAGTGTTTGACAAACCTAAAGACTCTAGTTTTGGGGATAAGAATTCACTATTTGACAAAACTGCTGGGAAAATTGCAACTGGTATGGCAAAAACTAGACATTGCCCCACACCTCACACCAACACCTAGGTCAAAATGGGTTCATGATTAAGGTATAGAGAGTAATATTATATGCAAATTAGAAGAGCATAGGAAAATTTACTTCTCATATCTGTGAAGAAGGAAGGAAGGAATTTATGGACAAAGAAGAACTAGAACACAGTATGTGTTATGGGCCAGAATTATGAACTTGAAACAAGGATTCTTACAAGGTGCTAATTCAATGGAATTGATGAGACAATGGTTATCTAGTTTAGCATGATGCTTAATAGTTCTCTAAGTTCAGTATGATTCATTTAATCTTACAACAAATTATGGTTTCCTAGTGATATAATGATTGGTTTATACTCGGTGTAGAGCATATTAGCTGGGAGCCTCAGTTAGATTCATTCAGAGGGCAGAGAAGACAAGCAGGACGTCGAGCTCTCAGAACCAAGGAGAGGGATTCATTCGATCTTCAGTCAGGCTCCTGGTGACTCTCCTGGGGGCCTGAGAGATTCAGAGAGAGAGAGAGCTAGGGAAGATGAGCAGACTGGAGGCTGAAGCATAAGCCCTTGGACTCAGAATCATTCATCCCATCTCACATCCTGTAGTGGCAGGCTTTCCTCCTTCATTTTCTCCACTAAAACCAAGATTCTGGAAGGCCTTTAAGAAAGCTAGCTGAAGCCCCAGGAAAGGAGATAAGACTTTGAAAGGGATAATAAAGGATTTGGACTTTAACACTTAGCTATTCTCATGGTGATTACTGAATTGAAAGGAAGGCTATTCCAGAGACCTCTGGAAAACCAACTAAGAACACTACAAGTATGGAATGCTCAGTGGATAATTTTGATTATATTAAGTTAAAAAGTTTTTGTACAAACAAAACTAATACAGACACGATTAGAAGGGAAGCAATAAATTGGGACAACATTTTTAAACTCTAGGGTTCTGATAAAGGACTCATTTCTAAAATATATAGAGATCAACTCAAATTTATAAGAATTCAAGGCATTCTTCAATTGATAAATGGTCAAAGGGTATGAATAGACAATTTTCAGATGAAGAAATTGAAACCATTTCTATATATATGAAAAGGTGCTCTATATCACTATTGATCAGAAAAATGCAAATTAATTCAACTCTGAGATACAACTACACACCTCTCAGATTGGCTGAGATGACCAATGGATGTTGGAGGGAATGTGGGAAGACTAATACATTGTCAGTGGAATTGTGAATGGATCCAAACATTCTGTAGAGCAATTTGGAGCTACGCCCAAAGGGATACCAAACTGTGTATACCCTTTTCTCCAGCAGTGTTTCCACTGGGCTTATGTTCCAAAGAGATCTCAAAGGAGGAAAAGGGGACCACATGTGCAAAAAAATGCTTATGGCAGCTCTTTTTGTAGTGGCAAGAAACTAGAAATTGAGTGGATGCCCATCAATTGGAGAACGACTAAATAAGTTTGCTATATGAATGTTATGGAATATTATTGTTGTATAAGAAATGATCAGGAGGATAATTTTAAAGAGGTCTGGAGAGACTTTTTCTTCTTTAAAATATAATAGTTCTCTGGGGGAGAGCAGGTTTCTTGGGAAGGTTTTCTGGAGGCAGCCTTAGTTTCATTCAAGATCAATAATCACTCCAAATGCAGCCAGCTGGTAAAAATGCAAACGTTTATTTTCTCTTTTCAAAATAACCTGGTTAGTTGAGGCCTATCTTTCTGCTTGCTTCTAAGAGCTCTTGCAGCTTTGTTCTTTGCTTCTGCCTCTGCTTTCTTCAGCCTCCAGCCAGCCAAGTGGAAAATGGAATGAATCTCTCTTGCCTCTGAGAGAGGGCTTGTGGGCTTCCTCCCAGAGTGCTCCTCTCTGACCCCAGTCAATGTTCTGAAGTAACTCTCTCTAACCAGAAGCTCTTAGAGCTTCAGGGGAGTTAGTTCAGTTGAAAAGATTGAGAGGGGAGCACTCTGGGAGGAAGCCCACAAGCCCACATTCAGAAGTGGAGTCAGATTCATTCCATCTTCCACCTTTGTACTGGCTGGAGGCTGAAGAAAGCAGAGGCAGAAGCAAAGGACAAAGCTGCAAGAGCTCTTGGAGAAATAAAAGTTTGTATTTTATCAGCTGGCTGTATTTGGAGTGATTATTACTCTGAACTGAAATTAAGACTGCCTCTAGAAAACCGCCCCAAGAGACCTGCTCCCAGAGAGAACCATTGTGTTATATTAAAGAAGAGAACACTACAAGTTCCAATGATCTTGTGATGATGAGAGCCATCTACACCCAGGGAGAGGACTGTGGGAACTGAGTATGGATCACAACATAGCATTTCACTCTTTTATTGTGGTTTGCTTGAATTTTATTTTCTTTCACATTTTCTTACTTTTTAATCTGATTTTTCTTGTGCACCAAGATAATTTTATAAATATTTATGCCTATGTTGGCTTTAACATAGTTTTACCATGTTTAACATATATTGGATTACATGGCATCTAGGGGTAGGGGTGGATGAAAGGTGGGAAAATTGAAACACAAGGTTTTTAAAGGTCAATATTGAAAAATTATCTTTGCATATGTTTTGGAAATAAAAACTTCAATAACAAAAGAAAAACTCCATCTATGCCTGTGCTCTTAGTGTTCTGATAAGAATGGGTGTTGGATTTTGTTGAACACATTTTCTTCACTTGTTATAATCATATGATTTTTGTTAGTTTGCTTATAGTCAGTTATGCTAATAATTTTTCTAATATTGAACCAGCCCTGTATTCCTGGTATAAATCTTATTTTTTCATGGTATATTACCCTGGGGATAACTGTCTGTAATTTCTTTGCTAATATTTCATGTAAGATTTTTGCATCAATGTTCATTGGGCAAATTTGTCTATAATATTCTTTCTCTGTTTTGACTCTACCTGGTTTAGGTATCAGCACCATATCTGTATCATAAAAGAAATTTTTTAAAAGACTCCTTCTTTCCCTGTTTGTCCTAATAGTTTGCATAATTTCCACTTCTTAACAACTAAGTGACATGTTATAGATGCAGAGTGAAAAATACAGACTGTGCTTGAGTATGTTTGGTTTGATTAAAAGTTGAAAGGAAGGGCATATTTTGGGGGAGATAATGGAAGAAGAATTATGTGAAGAAGAGAAGTGAAAAAATGATACAAGTGAAGAGAAGGAAAAGAAAAGGAAAAAAGAAAAAAGTAGCAGCAAAGAAATATTTTAAACTCCACAAGAGAGTGAAGAAGGCAGTTTAGAAATAAATACTAAGAGAATAGTCTTTGAACTACTGTGTTAAATTCATTATAAAAATCCCTAAGCTATAAGTAGTAAAGAACAATGATTTTTTTTGAAATCCTTTTTTTCCCAGTTCTCTCTCTCTCTCTCTCTCTCTCTCTCTCTCTCTCTCCTCTCTCTCTCTATTTCCCTTTCTCTCTCTCTCTCTCTCTCTCTCTCTCTCTCTCCTCTCTCTCTCTCTCTCTCCCTTTCTCTCTCTCTCTCTCTCTCTCTCTCTCTCTCTCTCTCTCTCTCTCCCTTTCTCTCTCTCTCTCTCTCCTCAATCTGATGGAGATTGCAAGTTCCCTATTCCAAAGAAATCCCAAGTCTCTCTCTCTCCACACACACACACACACACACACAAACACACACACACACACACACACACACACACACACACACACACACACTATCTCTCTCCACACACATATTTATTTTTGCTACTGTTTTCACAGGCATAATAATTTTTGAAAAAAATGCAAAAAGTAATTAATTGATTGTTTTATTAATGCCCCTAATTAACCTATAACTTTGCCTTCCACAATCATGAAGCCAAAGCTTATAATTTTGCTGGACTGCTGGACTGCTGTTCCTTCCTTTTACACTTTTTGATTGGTTAAGAAGTTTTCCTGAAGACTGATTTTATTATTTATTTCAACATAATTTCACCTAAATGAGAAGCAATGTAGTAGATAGATTATTGGTTATGTAATCACATATAATCCCTGAATCATAGTCAAGTTTTCCAAGACTATGAATTATAGATGAAATTTTGGTTGTTTTCTGCATCAGGGGAGGGAGTTCCCACATTAATGGCATCATAAGCCTACAGTACTGTGTACTGATCATTTTATCTCTTGAACTTAGATTTGGGCTTCTAAAAGCAGGTGTCATTTTGATTCTCCTATTTCTTTGAGTATGCCATTTAATCTCTCTGTACCTCAATTTTTATCTCTATAAAATTTGGATATATTTTTAGATGGTTGTTACCACCCTTTTCAGATATGATATTTTATAATCTGCCCTGGTCTCTGAATTTCCATAAGGTTGACCTTACTCAGGATATTTACTATTTTGTCAAAGACTATTGAAATTTCCTGAAAAAATTCTTGATAGCAAATTAGTTATATAATTTAATTTACTGCTGTATTAAATAATGCATCAATATATACAGTCAATATATTCAAATAAGTCATTATAATTCTTTTAAGTAATTAGAATTATTTGGTCTAACAAAGTGTATTGTATTTGACCAATAGTACAAACTGCCAAAAAATATATATAGTAATGAAATCTCTAAATGGGAACTTTAAGGAAATATCATATTTATATATTACCTAGCAGTGTACAATATTTGATGACATTATAGAGAGGTTGAAGGATAATCAATAATAGTAACATTGTCCTTTAAATATAAAGTGTTTTACATTTGTTACTTAATTTCATCCTCACATCAAATCTGAGAGATATATTTATTATTATTCTTATTTTAAAGTGAGGTAACTGAGACAGAAAAAAGTTAAAATGCATTGCTAAGAGTCCCATAACTAGTATATATCTGAGGTTAGATTTCTTTTCGGTCTTCTTGCCTCCATCACCAGTTGAAAGGGTGTGCATGGATTTCAATCTCTACTGTGAAGAGAGCATTCACCCAAATTAAAACATAGATCCATTGAAGTTATAATGTTATGCCACAGTTTCCTTTGATTATTCTACCTCAATTTCCCCGAATTGTTTTGCCTGGTTGCAATATGCCCCCTTCTAATCATCAAGACTGATATAACTTAGGGTTAGCTACTCTAAAGTTATAAACTGTAAATGTTTGATCTAAATAAGGAGAAAGACCTAAAGACCTTCCCAATTTATCAGAATGTGTGATGCTCACTCTGCCTCCCCCATCCCATCATTATTCTTCTTAATCACTAAACCTTATAAAGAATCTCTGGAATTACATATTCAAGGCTGGATTCTTGGAGAGTTTCATTCAGCACTGGGACCAAACCATGGATCCATTTGGTCCCAGTAAATGTCTCCCTTTCAAATAAAATATTAAAACTCTCTAATCTCTATCTTGCCTCAGTTTCTCTGGCATTACAATTAGAATGTTAGACTTTAAACTGCTTTTCAGTTCTAACCTTTTGGGATTTTATGGTTCAACAAGTTCAATGTTTTTAAGAAGAGGTATATTTTAAGGACAAAGAACTCTATTTATTCAATTGTTTTCCATAAAAGCAGATAAGTCAATGTCTAAAATAATAACAATGGTAGTAATATTGATAATAGCTAAATTTTATATAGAATTTTTAATATAGTGCCAGGCACTGTGTCAAGTGTTTTAAATATCCTATCCTCACAACAATTCTAGGAGGTAGATGGTATTAATTATCTGCATTTAACATATAAGAAAACTGAGGCAAACTAGGTTTAAATTACCCAGCATTACATAGATAGAAAGATTACATTTAAACTCAGGACTCCTAGACTATGGGTCTTGACTTGACTTTATTACCTATGCATCCCAAGATAGTGCCTGTTGTCAAAAGTGACAAAAAGGCCAGTTTGCTTAACCTTGGCAATATCATAGTTATATCATATTCTAATAGATCTGTGTGTTCAACAATAACTCTGTTCCTCTCTTATAATGTAAGCCATAAATCTTCTCTACCATCTAATTCTGTAATAGTTCTTGTCCATGTATCCCTGTAAATTTGCCATAATGGGATTAACCAAACATGCTAAAAAGTAGTTCTTATGAAATGATATGGATATCTTTGAAGCACATCAGCTCTCCATTAGTTTTCCTTTGATACTGTTTCATTACTACTCCATATTTGGGGGAAGGTCATATATCTCTCCAAGTGACAATATATGACCCTTCCCAAAACATGGAGTAATAATGAAACAGTATCAAATTTCCCTCTGCACAATTCATAGTTGGTAATGTTACTCACATGTATCATGCAACTTTCCATTGCCTTTTGGGTGACCCTCAAATTAAAATACTTGTAGACTATAGTATTTGATGAACCTCAGATATACAATATTACTTGTGAACTATTATTTTTTTATTTTTTTTTCCATTCCAAAATTTTATTTGAGAAAGTATTATTTTTGGCAATTTTTTTAGCTTTTTTTTTTTTTTTAACATTTTTTGAAGCTTTTTATTTTCAAAATACATGCAAGAATAATTTTTCACCATTAACTCTTGCAAAATCTTGTGTTCCAATTTTTTCCCCTTTCCCCCCACCCCCTTCCCTAGATGGCAAGTAATCCAATATATGTTTTGTTTTTTTTTTAAATTTTATTTTATTTAATAATAACTTTGTATTGACAGAATCCATGCCAGGATAATTTTTACACGACATTATCCCTTGCAATCACTTATGTTTCGTTTTTTTCCCCTCCCTCCCTCCTCCCCCCCCAGGATGGCAAGCAGTCCTATATATGTTAAATATGTTGCAGTATATCCTAGATACAATACATATTTGCAGAACCGAACAGTTCTCTTGTTGCACAGGGAGAATTGGATTCAGAAGGTAAAAATAACTCGGAAGAAAATCAAAAATGCAAATAGTTCACATTCATTTCCCAGTATTCCTTCTTTGGGTGTAGCTGTTTCTGTCCATCATTTCTCCAATGAAACTCAGTTAAGTCTCTTTGTCAGAGAAATCCACTTCCATCAGAATACATCCTCATACAATATCGTTGTCGAAGTGTATAATGATCTCCTGGTTCTGCTCATCTCACTTAGCATCAGTCCATGTAGGTCTCTCCAAGCCTCTCTGTATTCATCCTGCTGGTCATTCCTTACAGAGCAATAATATTCCATAACATTCATATACCACAATTTACCCAGCCATTCTCCAATTGATGGGCATCCATTCATTTTCCAGTTTCTAGCCACTACAAACAGGGCTGCTACAAACATTTTGGCACATACAGGTCCCCTTCCCTTTTTTAGTATCTCTTTGGGGTATAAGCCCAATAGAAACACTGCTGGATCAAACTTGTGAACTATTATTGCTAAAGAGATGAACCTTTATTTTAGGAGCCATTTGAGGTAATTAAAGTTCTAAATGATTTTTTCTCAATAATTGAATACAATATTGTGATGGAAGTGGATTTCTTCGACAAAGAGAAAATCTAATTCAGTTCCAGTTGATCAATGATGGACAGAAGCAGCCACATCTAAAGAAAGAACACTGGGAAATGAGTGTAAACTGTTTGCATTTTTGTTTTTCTTCCCAGGTTATTTTTACCTTCTGAATCCAATTCTCCCTGCTCAATAAGAGAACTGTTCAGTCCTGCACATATATATTGTACCTAGGATATACTGTGACATATTTTAACACGTATAAAACTGCCTACCATCTAAGGGAGGGGGTGAAGGGAGGGAAGGGAAAAGTTGGAACAGAAGTGAGTGCAAGGGATAATGTTGTAAAAAAAATTACCCAGGCATATGTTCTGTCAATAAAAAGTTACAATTAAAAAAATAATTGAATACAATAGACATTTATCAAGCATCTATTATATTCCAGTTTTTGAGTTAAGCACTAGAGATACAATTAACAAAAGTAGTCCCTGTTCTCCAGGAGCTCACCATATAGAAGAGGAGATAATACTTCAAAAAAGAGAGAAAATGGAGAAAGGGGAAAACACCAGAAAATCAGACCAGAACCATCTTGTTTCATGGAACAGAGATCAGACATAGCAGCAGATCCAAAGATAAAATGAGTATAGTTTCTGCCTTCTATAAGGGCATTGAGAGGACTTTGCTACTCTACTCTCTAACTGCAATAAAAAAGAGAGGAGGCTGAGGAAAGTGGAGCGAGTAGGGTATCCTGGGAAGAATATTTTACTCAATGTATTTTCCATCCCATTTTCCCCCTCTGGGGGAAAGTCTTCTCCTTTCGACTTTTAGAACCTTGACTCCATTCCTCAATTCCAGCTCACCCTAAAATTTACTTTGGAACCTGAGAACTGTCCCCCTTGGAACATCATTTCTTTAGGCCAGTCCTCTTCTTCTATTGATCTGATTATGCTATCCTTAGGGCCCCCATTATGAGGAGGAATCCAGACTAACATCCTGATTTCCCATCCATCTATACTTTTAACCCTCAGGATTTTGTTCTCACTCTCTCCACTTTCTGCTACCACTCTCCTCCTATTTCTTTTCAGCTTCTGTTTGTATTAGCTTCCTTTATGAAAAGTGTAGCTTTGAAGCCAGAGGATGTCTTTCTGATTACATTTATATCATCAGTGCTTAGCATAGTGCTAGGAACATAATAAATACATAATAAATGCTTGTTTCTTTGCCTTGTCTTTCCTTATGCTGAAATCCTTTGGAATAATTTATCATATATCTTATGGGGGCAACAATGCAACATTCTCTCACTTCATGAAATCAGCATACAGATTACAAACAGGGTTCTGTGGAGGACTTCACTTATGGGGCATCCTTCTTCAATTTCCATCTGCTCTTAGCATCCTCCATAATGGTGGCAATCACTTCAGGGAAGCAAATTATCTCCATATCTATTAAGTATCCTTAGTGAAGTTATGAAAAAGGAAGAGGTAAGCTTCTGCATATGATGTCCTACATCAAGCCATATTTTTAAAATTATGCAACTGAATGAAAAGCATAAAATTTCAGATATTCCACTGTGCACATTGTTTGTTGACTGTGCAATGACATCATTTAATATGTTAGAGAAAATGCTGCTCTATCCTATTGAGTCCTTTTTAGCAAAATGTTTCCTATGTATATGTTTAAATTATATAATATTCCTTAAAGATGTAAAGAGAAATATTTTAATGCTCCTCTGATTGTTAGTTACAAATGAGTTCTAAAAGAGATATTTATGCTCATCAATAATGTTTGCCTAGGATCAGGGGTCCTAAAACTTTTTAAATAGGGGGCCAGTTCACTGTCCCTCAGACTGTTGGAGGACCGGACTATAGTAAAAACAAAAACTTTGTTTTGTGGGCCTTTAAATAAAGAAACTTCATAGCCCTGAGTGAGAGGGATAATCGTCCTCAGCTGCTGCATGTGGTGCGGGCCATCGTTTGAGGACCCTTGCAGCCTAGGTTAATATCATAGTTATTCATAAAAATTGATGCCATGTTTCTTCTAGCTATTTGGAATGAGAGACTTAATATGTATCCCTCACACATTCAATCCCAGCAAGAACACTGTATATCAGAAAATGGTGAGAAAACAAAAACAAAACAAACAAAGAAAAAAAAAAAAAACTTTCTTCTTTCTACATATTTTCAGTCTCCTGCTGAATGTATTCCCTGAGGAAATGTTGCTAGAGGTCAGAGAAGTGACATCCATCTCTGCCAAAAAGGTTACTTCCACCTCTTGCTTCCAGCCTATTCTCTAAATCACAATGTGGAAAGCCTTCTTTCCCTTTGACCTCTGGCCTTTTACTTCCTTGTGTTACAATCGCTTGAGGGAAAGAGAAGAGGAAAGTTGGTGGAAAGTAGAACTTATCTCCTACTCTGTTGTTTATATCCTGTGCTGTTATCTCCAGGCTTTTAAAGGGAAAATGAGCAATGAAAAATATCCTATATGTCCATTTGATCCTCCATCTTGTGCTCTACTTGTTTCTTGCCTAACTTCTACCCACTATGGAAAGAAGAGTGACACTTTGTATACAATGATGAACGTCCTAAAACCCCGTCATAATCTACTAAACCTAATGATTCTGACCCCCTATAGTTATTAACCAAACTTCATCTTCCACAACCCTATTCTTTATACCTACTTTCCTCAACCCTCATACTCCAAAGTTCCAATCAAACATCTCCCACTTCTTCCATTGTGTCCTCCACAATGTCTGTATCCTAGACAACAAACTTCCCTTCATCCTAATTATTTTTCCCTTCCTCCTCTCACTGAAAACTGGCTCCTCTTTAATGGTACCACAACCTTCCCAACCCTCCTTTCTACTACTACATGTACCTTCATTCATTTTCTCCAACTCACTGTTTGAGACAGGAGAGTTGGAATCCTTTTTTTTTTTCCTAGCCCCTTCTGAGTTTTCTCCAATATATTAACTCTCCCTCAAACACCTTAATGACTCACTTTCTCAATTTATTTGCTTTCCTTAACCCATTTGTTTATTCTACCTATGCTATATACAAAAACAATCAAACCCTAGATCTTGCCATCACCTACAAATACACTACCTCCATATTCAAGAATTCTGAAATTCCCTGGTTTGACTATAATCTATTAACTTTCCACCTTTTCCTCTGGTTTCCCTTTCCAAATCCTACTCTTCATCTACATTGTAACCTGTAATCAATTCTTTGATCCTGCAGTTCTCTCCCAAAACAATGACTGCACTTAATCATTCTTCTTTTCCCCACCTTTGGTGAACTAGTTCAATTCTATACTATCTCTTCCCCTTAGATCCCTAGCTACCCTTTCATAATGTTAAGTGGACTCTGACAAACTTCAAACTTTTATTACTCCTGTGATCCACTGGCTTCACTCTTCTTCATGTGCTATTGACCGAAAGAAGGGAGAATTATACAAATGTTCTGATGCGGTATACTAGAATTTTATGTATGAAAAATTAACTGAGCTCTCAATACAAATAGACAATTTGACTATATCTCCTTTATGTCTGGAATGTAGTAAATGTTTACTGATTGATAATCTCCCCAAGCCTCTCTAAAATTATCCTGTTGGTTGTTTCTTACAGAACAATAATATTCCATAACATTCATATACCATAATTTATTCAGCTATTCTCCAATTGGTGGGCATCTGTTAGAATCCTTACAAGCTGCTAAGTCATTAGAATTGATAGAGAAAATAATTATCTAATTTAGCATGGTTCTGACCTTACAAGGAGATGTTATGTGCCAGAACTTGAAACAAGGTACAAAGTGGAACTGATAGAAACAATGCTTGTGTTCACACCTTTAGAGAGCTCATATAAGTAAGAAGCTCTTAGGGCCAAAGAGCACTCTGGGAGATACAGAAGCCCACTCTTGGAGGCGGAGACAGATTCATTCACTTCATCTCACACCACTGTGGTGGCTGGCCTCCTGCACTTCCCCCACTGAGACCAAGCTGGTCTGAAAGGCTCTCCAGAAAGCTGCCCAGCCCCAGGCAAGGAGACAAGACGCAGAAGGAGAAAATAAATGTTTGGATTTTATCAGCTGGCTGTATTTGAGATGATTATTACTCTGAACTGAAAATAAGGCTGCCTCTAGAAAACCTCCCCAAGAAACCTCCTCCCAGAGAGAACAATTTTATTATAAAAAAGAATAGAACACCACAGGCATCCATTCAGTTCCCAGTTTCTAGCTACTACAAAAAGAGCTGCCACAAATATTTTTGCACCTATGAGTCCCTTTCCCTCCTTTAAGATCTCTTTGGGATATAAGTCCAGTAGAAACACTGCTGGATCAAAGAGTATGCATAGTTCGATAATTTTTTTGGGCACAGTTCCAAACTGCTCTCCAGAATGGTTAGATTCCTTCAAAATTCCACCAAGAATGTATCAGTGTCCCAGTTTTCCCACTTCCATTGCAACACTCCTCATTATTTTTTCCTGTTTTCTTAGCCAATCTGAGAAGTGTGTAGTGGTATCTCAGAGTTGTTTTAATTTGTATTTCTCTGATCAATAATGATTTGGAGTACATTTTCATATGACTAAAAATAGTTTCAATTTCTTCATCCGAAAATTATCTGTTCATATCCTTTGACCATTTATCAGTTGGAGAATGGCTTGATTTCTTATAAATTTGAGTGAATTTTCTAAATATTTTAGAAATGAGGCCTCATTAGGACCTTTGAATGTAAAAATGTTTTCCCTATTTATTGCTTCCCTTCTAATCTTGTCTTGTATTAGTTTTGTTTGTACAAAAACTTTTTAACTTAATATAATCAAAATTACCTATTTTGTGATCAAAAATGATCTTCAGTTCTTCACCTCCAGATCTCCTCCAGAGATCTGAAAGGTAAACTATCCTATGTTCTTCTAATTAGTCAAACTTTTTTTTAATTTTTACATTTCCTCAAACCTCTCATTGTCTCCCTTTCTTCCACTCTTAGAACTTTGTCCTATATTTTACAGAAAAAAGTTGATGCTATTTACTGTAAGATTTGTTTTCTTTTCTTCTTTTCATTTCATATCTTCTCCTACTGTATCTGTCTTTACTTCTTATTTTTATTTATTTTTAAATTTTATTTTCAGTTTATGAAACAAAATAAATATTTCTATGACACATAAAAAAGATGATTGTACATGAAACTACAAATATATGAAGTAGCCTTACTCCTTACCATGTCTAACCCATCTCCCTACACAAGGAAGCTCAGTCTACCCCCTTTCCATTGTCAGTCTATCATGTGTCTTTAATCATCCCCAGTTCACTAGGGTATTCTCTACTGTCTACAAACATGCCTAAAAAAATCCCCCTTTCTTAAAAAATCCTCACTTGATCCTTCCATTTCTGCTAACAATTATCCTATATCTCTTTTGCCCTTTGTGGTTAAATTTCTTGAAAAGACTGTCTATAATAAGTACCTCCATTTTTCTCCTCTCACACCCTTTTTAATCTTTTGATCCATCTATTCTATTGTCTTCCTTTCTTTTTTTAAAGCTAAACTTCTTGAGAAAGTCATCTCTAATAGATACTTTCATTTGTGTTCCTTTTACTTTCTTTTAAACTCTCTTCAATCTATTTTATAGTTTCATCATTCTACTGAAATTGCTCTATCTAAAGGATTCAATTAATGTCTTAATTGTTGGGTCCAATGGCCTTCTCTTAATCCTCATTTTCCCTGACTTGTCTGCAGTCTTTAATACTATAAATCACCTTCTTCTCCTTGATATTCTTTTCTCTAATTTTTAAGAATACTACTTTCTCCTGATTCTCCTCTCACTTATCAGACTAATCTTTCTCAGTTTTCTTTGTTGGATACTCATCCATACTGTACCAACTAAACACAAATATCTCACAGGATTCTGTCTTGGAACCTGTTTTCTTTTCTATACTTTTCTATATTGTAGAGGGCAGGAACTCTGAAAAGGTATACTTAAGTCAGTATGATTGATGTAATCTTATAATAAGATATTAACTTGGGGGGCGGAGTCAAGATGACGGAGAAGGCACACATGACTTTCTAAGCTCTTCTCATTCCCTTCATAGCCAACTATTTAATTCAGCCTCAAAATTAGCTCTTCACTGCTAATATTCATGAAGATTAGAAGCACTACAATTTACCAGCTGAAGATAATCTGGAAGATCACCAGGAAAGGTTTGTCTTGAGGGGCCAGGAACAGACTAGCACAGGCAGCGAGAGACTAACATCCTGAGCAGACCAGAGGCTGGGGTGATCTCTGTGGCTAGAGAAATTATAGAGATGACTCTGCTATAGGCTAACTGCTCTGCCTTGACTACAAAGCAGTAAACTGGCAGAGAAATTAAAGAATAAAACAGAGAGTACTCTAAAAAATGCCAGAACATAACGAGATCGGGCTGTAACCCCTCAAACCCGGAAGTGACAAAGGCAGACTGTAACGCAGACCTATAGCCACATCCTGCAGTTCTGGCCTTTTGCAGGGGCAGTTACAAATCTGCATGGCAGGGGGGCACAACCTGGGCAGCCTCTAATCTTCACAGTGGGGAGCTTGGCCTGGGGGAATAGAACTTCCCTGGTAGACTGTGCTTCCCCCACAGACACTTATAGTCCCTGCAAATCCATTGACTGCTCAACTGCTAATACCCACAGCCCTAGGGCAGGATTTGGCTTGGGGTAGTGAAACTCTCACTGCTCAGAATCTAGCCCCAGGGCAGTCATTATCTCACATAGCAGGGTTCTTTGCAGGGCACTTTCCCAGCTCAGTCCTGCAGGCCTGAGTTACTTCCAGGTGGGGAACTCTTTCCCAAAGCACTCCAGTACCTCCCTGCTTTTTGTAGCCGGCTAGCAGGACAGCTACTTGTCCATACAGCTTTCACTGCTCTGCAGAGGAAGCTGGTAACCTCCTGGCTCTGAAGGCAGACCCTACAGGCTTTAACAAAATGAGCAAAAAATTCAAAAGGACGATTGATAGTTTCTATCCAGAAAGAGAACAGCTTGTCAACCCTGAAGAGACTAACAGCAGACAGTCTCCAGACAATTGTTGGTCCCCAATACAAAAGGTTCTCCTAGAAGAGACTATTAAAAACCTTAAAAGGGAACTAGAAGAAAAATGGGGAAAGGAAAGGAAAGAGAAGCTATGCAAGAGAGTACAGAAAAGGCATATATCTCACTAAAAGAAAACTTTGATAAAGTGGAAAAAGAAAACAACTTCCTGAAATGTGAATTGGAAAAGGTAAAAAACTCCCAAGAAGTGCAGAATTGGAAAAAGAAAATAACTCACTAAAAAAAAAAAAAATTAATGCAATGAAAAAAAATTCCATAGAGCAAAACAACTCAATTGGACATATACAAAAAGAAGTTAAAAAAAAAAGCTAATGAAGAAAATAACTCACTAAAAATCAGAACTGAACAAATAGAAATGACTGATTCATTGAGACATCAAGAATCAGTCAAGCAAAACCAAAAAACTGAAAGATTGAAAAAAAAATCAAATATTTACTTGGAAAAACAACATACCTGGAAAATAGATCTAGGAGAGATAACCTGAGAATCACTGGACTACTGAAAAATTATGATGAAAAAATGAGCCTAGATACTATTTTATAGGAAATCATCTAAGAGAACTGCCCAGAAGGAATAAAACCAGAAGGTAAAATAGGCATTGAAAGAATTCATCGAACACCTGAAAAAGACGCTAAAATAAAGACTCTGGGGAATATTGTGGCCAAACTTCAGAATTTTCAGACTAAAGAAAAAATTTTACAAGCAGCCAGGAAAAAACAGTTCAAATACCGAGGTGCCACAATAAGGGTCACGCAAGATCTGGCTGCCTCAACATTAAAGGATCAAAGGGCCTGGAATCATATATTCTGAAAGGCAAAAGAGGTTGGAATGCAGCCAAGAATAAACTACCCAACTAAGCTGAGCATTTTTTTCCATGGAAGAAGATGGACATTTAATGAAAAAGAGGAATTCCACTTGTTTCTAAGGAAAAAACCAGACTTAAACAAAAAATTTGATCTCCAGCAACAGGACTCAAGAGAATGAGAATATAGGACTAAATGGACTTTTCCTTAAAATAATCAGTATCATCTATTTAACAGCAGTAAGCATAATATGTAACAGGGACAAACTGAAACCATTCCCAATAAGATCAGGAGTGAAACAAGTTGCCCACTATCACCATTACTATTTAATATTGTATTAGAAATGCTAGCTTTGGCAATAAGAGTTGAGAAAGAGAATAAAGGAATAAGAATAGGCAATGAGGAAAGCAAATTATCACTCTTTGCTGATGATATGATGGTATACTTAGAGAACCCCAGAGACTCTATTAAAAAGTTATTAGAAACAATCCATACCTTCAGCAAAGTTGCAGGATACAAAATAAACCCACATAAGTCATCAGTATTCTTATATATCACTAACTAAACCCAACAGTTAGAGTTACAAAAAGAAATTCCATTTAAAATAACTACTGATTGTATAAAATATTTAGGAATCTATATGCCAAGGGAAAATCAGAAACTTTATGAGCAAAACTACAAAACACTTTCCACACAAATTAAGTCTGATCTAACCAACTGGAAAAATATTAAATGCTCTTGGATTGGGAGAGCAAATATAATAAAGATGAAAATACTACCTAAACTAATCTATTTATTTAGCGCTATACCAATCAGACTCCCAAAAAACTATTTTGATGACCTAGAAAAAATAACAACAAAGTTCATATGGAAAAACAAAATGTCAAGAATTTCAAGGGAATTAATGAAAAAAAATCAAATGAAGGTGGCCTAGCTGTACCAGATCTAAAATTATAAAGCAGCAGTTACTAAAACCATCTGGTATTGGCTAAGAAATAGACTAGTTGATCAATGGAATAGGTTAGGTTCAAAGGACAAAACAGCCAATAACTTTAATAATCTAGTGTTTGACAAACCCAAAGACCCCAGTTTTGGGGATAAGAATGCATTATTTGACAAAAATTGCTAGGAAAATTGGAAAACAGTATGGCAGAAACTAGGCATTGACCCATATTTAACACTGGACACCAAGATAAGGTCAAAATGGGTTCATGACCTAGGCATAAAGAATGAGATTGTAAATAAATTGGAAGAGCATAGGATAGTTTACCTCTCAGACCTGTGGAAGAGGAAGGAATTTATGACCAAAGAAGAACTAAAGATCACTATTGACCACAAAACAGAAAATTTTGATTATATCAAATTGAAAAGTTTTTGTACAAACAAAAATAATGCAGACAAGATTAGAAGAGAAACAATAAACTGGGAAAACATTTTTGCAGTCAAAGGTTCTGATAAAGACTTCATTTCCAAAATATATAGAGAACTGACTCTAATTTATAAGAAATCAAGCCATTCTCCAATTGATAGATGGTCAAAGGATATGAACAGACAATTCTCAGATGAAGAAATTAAAACTATTTATAGCTATATGAAAATATGCTCCAAATCATTATTAATCAGAGAAATGCAAATTAAACCAACTCTGAGATACTACTACACACCTGTCAGATTGGCTAGAATGACAGGGAAAGATAATGCAGAATGTTGTAGGGGATGTGGGAAATCAGGGACACTGATATATTGTTGGTGGAATTGTGAACACATCCAGCCATTCTGGAGAACAATTTGGAACTATGCTCAAAATGTTATCAAACTGTGCAAACCCTTTGATCCAGCAGTGTTTCTACTGGGCTTATACCCCAAAGAGATACGAAAGAAGGGAAAGGGACCTGTATGTGCCGAAATGTCTGTGGCAGCCCTGTTTGTAGTGGCTAGAAACTGGAAAATGAATGGAAAATGGAATGGAGAATGGTTGAGTAAATTGTAGTTTATGAACATTATGGAATATTATTGTTCTGTAAAAAATGACCAGCAGGATAAATACAGAGAGGACTGGCAAGACTTACATGAACTGATACTAAGTGAAATGAGCAGAACCAGGAGATCATTACATACTTCAACAATGAGGATGTATTCTGATGGAAGTGGATCTCTTTGATAAAGAGATCTAATTCAGTTTCAATTGATCAAGGATGGACAGAAGCAGCTACACCCAAAGAAAGAACACTGGGAAATGAATATAAACTACTTGCATTTTTGTTTTTCTTCCCGGGTTATTTATACTTTCTGAATCCAATTCTCCCTGTGCAACAAGAGAACTGTTTGGTTCTGCACACATATATTGTATCTAGGATATACTGTAATCTATTTAACATGTATAGAACTGCTTGCCATCTGGGGGAGGGAGTGGAGTTAGAGAGGGGGAAAATTGGAACAGAAGTGAGTGCAAGGGATAATATTGTAAAAAATTACCTTGGCATGGGTTCTGTCAATAAAAAATTATTTTAAAAAAATAAAATAAAAAATAAAAAATAAATAAGATATTAAGTCAGTGGAATTGAGATAGTGATTCTCTAGTTTACATATACTTAGTATGGTTCAACAAGTTTGTACCTATTCTACAAGATTGACACTTATGATGATGTACTTATAATAGAGTATATAAGACCTAAGAGATCTGGGAGAGAGACAGACTCGGAGATAGACAGAGAAGACAGAGAACTGGAGGCTGAAGCTCAAGCTCTTCAAATGCCATTGAGATGTCTAGCTGGATTAAGTAGATTAAACTCAACATATGTAAAACTAAACTTGCTATCTTTCCTTCTAAATCCTCCTCCTCTCCAAATTTCCCCATTAATGTTAAAGACAAGTCATTCTCGCGATTCCTCAAGGTCACAATCTATGAGTCATCCTTGACTCCTTACTCTCTCTTATTCCCTTTATCCAATGTGTTGCCAATTCCTGTTGATTTCACCTTTGAGATGTCTTTCAAATATTCCTCCTTTTATCCTTTGGCACTGATACCACTCTGGTAGAAGCTCTTATCTTCTCATATCTGGACTATTGCAATAGCTTGCTGATAGGTCTGTCTGCCTCACATTTCTGTCTACTCCAATCTATTCTCTGTACAATCCCTAAAGAGATTTTCTTAAAGCACAGGTCCACCCATACCACTTTTCTACTTAATAAACTCTAGTGATGCTGTATTGCCTTCAGGACCAAATAATTTTGAATGACAAACAAAGCATTTATATTCCTCTTATCATTCTAGTTTTCTTTCATCTTACTCTCCACATTATGCTCTTTTATCCATTGACACTGGCTACAAACAAGATACTTTGTTTCTTGGCTTTCAGCATTTTCTCTGGCTGTCTCCTCTACCTGAATATTCTCCCTCCTCATATCTGCCCACTGTCTTCCCTGGCTTCCTTTATATCCCAATAAAAATCCATCTTCTACAGGAAGCCTTCCCCAACCTCTTTTAAATCTAATGCCTGTTCTTTTAAAAATACTTTGTATTTATTCTACATATAAGCTTTGTTTATGTATAATTGTTTGCTTATTTTCTTACCGATTATATTGTAAGTTCTTTGAGTTCAAGGGTTGTCTTTTGCCTCCTTATCTCCTCTTCCTTTTAATATTCCCAGTGTTTAGGACATATTTGTAACTCAGTCTCTTAATACCTATTGACTTTCTGGTTTGCTGAAAAAGGTCAGTACTATAATATTTGAATGACATGAGTCAGAAGCTCTGTTGTCAATAGGGTATTACCATCTCAATTCAAACAAACCTGTTCATAAAAGGCAATTGTAACCATTGTAGCATGGAACTTATAATGCAGAGTATATAATTCTGCTTTCACTCTTCATAGAACATCCCATGGATCCTTGGTATGATGTCAGCAATTCTGAGAAAGAATTATACATGAACTCATAAGACTAGAAATAACAGAGGCAATAAGGACACATAGACTTGTACTATTTTTTGATTCACTCTTTTCTCTGATGACCAGGTTAGCAAAACAAGTCTGCCTTCCCTCTGTCAGAAAAAAAAAATTAGTAACTCTGCCATCTTCTCCTCTTTCTTTCTCAATGTCTAAGACATAACATGGCTTATTGGAATAGAACTGTTTGACATTCTTTTGAAACCTAATTCTATTCTCTTTTCAGGAATTCCTATGTTTCTGAATATTTAGGAATATCATTAAGAATTATGTTCTCAATTTGTAGGAGTTTATGTAATGGTTTTATATATTTGCACTTAGTTGGAAATTTCACCAAAATATCCTTGTGCTTACATGGATTCATTAACGACTTTTCTCCTCTCAAGCAAACTATGATTTTTTTGTCTGCTTACCCTAATATTCTTTTGGACATTTGCTTTAAATGATCCTCAGAAAAAAGGGGAGACAATTGCTTCCTGAAATCTTTGCCTAAAGCAATTGTGTTAACACTAGTGTGGAGTGAAAAATCACTGAAGAAAAAATGCTGTTTAGATTAAAGACTGGTGGGAAACAAACCAGTGAAAGTATTGAAGTTTTTCTACAACCCATCCCTCCCCCATTGCCTCTAATATAAATATCATTCCTCTATATTTCTAAGCTGCTTCTTGACTGCCCAGGTTTTTGAACTAATAGCCCATGCCTTGAAACTGTCTACATTTGCCTTTGCCAAAATCCTCTCTCAGTTTTTTCCAATGGACTAACTCTGATCAACTTACATTAAATGTGTAATACTCGATAATTATAAATAGTATGTTATTCAATTCACCAAAAAATAGAGTGGGACAGGACAAAGGGATTATACTCTGAGTGGGAATAAAAAAAAAAACAGGAAAAACATCATCTTTAAAGAGCTTACATAAGAGTATGCAATCTTAAATTTGTATGATGCCAGATGCAATGGTGTGTAAGAGAGACCTACATTAAGTTCTCTAGGAACATTTGAATAGTGACATTGAGTAGTGAACTGGGGAGAAGACTTGGTTTAATCATCAAAGTGTTTAATGTCTTTAATTTGAAAGCATAGGATTTTTTCTCCTTTGTATTTTATTTTTCCAAATATATATTGTTTTCAACATTCCTTTTTTAAGACTTTGTGTTCCATTTTTTTCTCCCTCCCTTCCTTACCTTCCTCTTCCCCAAGAGAGTAAGGGACCTTATGCAGATTGAATACATATAATTATTTTAAACATATTTCTATATTTATCATCCTGTGCAAAAAAATCAGACTCAAAGGGAAAAAACCATGAGAATGGAAAAAACAAACAAATAGGTAAAAATACCATGCTTTGATCCACATTCAGTCTCTCTGGATGCAGATGGCATTTTCCATCCCAAATCTATTGGAACAGAAAAACAGAGTTTTAATGGTGAAGTTTCAACTATTATAGTATAATAAATCTAAGTTAAACTTTTGTAACCCCGAGAAATCA
This sequence comes from Antechinus flavipes, assembly GCF_016432865.1. Lineage (NCBI taxonomy): Eukaryota > Metazoa > Chordata > Mammalia > Dasyuromorphia > Dasyuridae > Antechinus > Antechinus flavipes. Next base: position 155,505,344 of record NC_067399.1, on the reverse strand, counting down.
TTCCACCTCTCCAGGTTTCATTTTACTCTCTATCATATGAGGGAGTTGGGTTATATAATTTTTAAAGTCTCTTTCCACTCTAAATTCTAAGAACCTTTGAATAGATCATTTACTGCTTTTCTCTAATTTTTTAGAACAAACACTTTCAGAGTCTTCAGTTCATTATTATCTAAGACAACTTATACCAAACTGTCTTTTAAAAGAAGAGATTAGAGAGGGAGAAAAGATTGAGGTCCAAGGCAGAGCACTATGCAATATCAAAATTTAGGGAGTAGGAAATGAATGATGGCCTCTTATATTAAGGATTACAGAGTTTGGAACTAAATGGTACCTTAGAGGACATTTAGTCCAACCCCTTCATTTTATAAATGAGGAAATTGGGGCCCAGATAGGTTAAATAACCTATATAACCAAAGTTATATAGGGTAATTAGTAACCAACTTAGTATTTGAATCAACACTCTTCAATGTCTTACACATCCTTTTAAGCCTTTGAAAAAACACCCAAACAGTTAATGGAATAATCAGGAGAGAATAGTGTTGCAAAAACCAAAGTAAAAGGGATTTATCTAGAAAAAGAGTTTACCCTAATGTCAGAAGCCATAGATATTTCAAGAAGGACTAGGATAGAGAAAAGTCTACTCAATTTAGCTATAAAGACATCATTGTCAACTGTGAATTCAAGAGCAGCAGTTAATTGTTTAGCCTATAAAATCATATTACAAGGGGTTGAGAAGTGAACGAGACATGAGGGAATAGAGATAGAAAACACACACCACTTTTCTTGGGAATTTAGCAGTAAAATGAACAAGAAAAATGTGATAATACCTTGAAGGGAGAGCAGGATAATTAAAGATCTATTTATTTTAAGCATGGGAAGATTGTAGTTGGGGAGAGAAGAGAAAGGAACTAGTAGATAAGGGAACTGAATTTAGATTGAATATGAGAGAGAAGGAATGATGAAACTGGGGTCTCATAAAAAATACTATAATGAACTTAATGAGATGAAAAATATTAATCTGATTAAGAGGATTCTAAAGTTCTTCAGGAGGTTGAACTAGGATAGTAGAGATAACACTCAGAAGAACTCTCCCAACATTTCCCTCCAAACAATTTAACAATATTATTACAATTACAATTTTGCAATGGTATAGGCAAGAATAGGTAAAAATAAGACATTCTTCTAGACCAAATCAACACATGAGTTCAGAAAGAGAGGTCTGTGACACAGGGGAAGAGACTTGTCTGAAGTCAATATGGATGGAACTACAATGGTGGGACTTAGGGGTGGTGACAGAAACAGCAACAGTTTTGGGATCTCTCAAATCAGAGATTTTAAGATCTGGCAACTGGCCAGAATGTACTAGAACTGGATGATGGACTAACTGCTGTTTGGCAGCATCATTGTCTATAGCCATTTCTGAGTTAAAATTAAATGACTGAGAAGAACACTTTCAGTCAAGAGGGATACAGTCACTATCAACAGTGATATTGAGGGGGCAGTTAGGTGGCATGGTGGATAGAACACCAGTCCTGAATTCAGGAGGACCTGAATTAAAATCTGGCTTCAGACACTTAACACTTCCTAGTTGTGTATCCCTGGGCAAGTCACTTACGTCCAATTACCTCAGCTCTCCCTCCCCCCACAAAAAAAGAAAGAAAAGAAAGTTTTAAAAAGCTAAAAAAAAAAAAAAAAGAGTGATACTGAGGGACACTATTACTTCTGGTTCCAAAAGGAAAAAGTGAGTAGTATCAAAAATGAAAGGATGAACGCATCACCAATGAAGATTAACTTAAAACAATTATTAAGAATTATTTTGTCCAATGATATGCCAATAAAATTGATAACCTAAGTAAAAGGAATGAATATTTATTAAAAATATAAACTGCCTAGATTACTATGTAAATTATTTGGAAAAACAGTTAAAGAAGGAGTACTGCCAAATTCCTTCTGTGCTACAAATATGATATGAAACCTAATCAAGGAAGAGACAAAACAGAGAAAGAAAATTACAGACCAATTTACCTATTGAATATTGATGCAAAAATTGTAAATAAAATATTAGCAAAGAGATTACAGCAACTTATCAGAAGGATAATATATTAGTGGAATTTGAACCAGCAATGCACAACTGGTTCTATATCAGGAAAACTATTATCATAATTGACCATATGAATAACAAAGCTAACAGAAATCATATGATAATCTCAATAGATGCAGAAAATTTTTTTTTTTACAAAATGCAGCACCTATCTCTATTAAAAACACTAGAGCATATGAATAAAAGGAGCTTTCTTCCTTAACATAGTAAGTAGTATCTACAACCAACCAACAGCAAACATAATTTGCAACTGAGATGAGTTGGACACATTCCCAATAAAATGAGGGGTGAAAAAAGGATGCCCATTATCACCACTATTATTCAACTAGAATGTACTAGAAATGCTGGCTTTAGCAATAAAAAAGAAAAAAAGAAATTAAAGAATTAGAATAAGCAATGAGGAAATAAAACTAACCCTGTTTGCAGATGATATGATGATATGCTTAGAGAATCCTAGAAAATCATCCAAATGCCTACTAGAAACAATTCACAGCAAAATCTCAGGATATAAAATAAAGCCAGACAAATCATAGACATTGCTATATGACAGAGCACATCAGTAAGAGATGGAAAGAGAAATTCCATTTAAAACAACTGTGGACAAAATAAAATATTTGGGAGTCTGCCTGCTAAGACAAACCCCAAAACTATATGAATACAATTACAAAACACTTTTCACACAAATAAAGTGAAATCTAAAAAATTGGGAAAATATCAGTTGCTCATGGGTAAGCCAAGCTAGTATAATAAAAATGACAGTTGTGCCTAAATTGGTCTACTTATTCAGTGCCATACCAATCAAACTGCCAAAACTTATTTTATATAACTAGAAAAATTAATAACAAAATTCATCTGCAAGAATAAAAGGTTAAGAATATCAAAAGAATTAATGAAAAAATACAAAAGATGGTAGCTTACCAAACCTAAAACTATATTTTAAAGTAGCAATCATTAAAACCATTTAATACTGGCTAAGAAAGAGAGCAGTGTCAATGAAATAGATTAGATACTTATGACATAATAATCAAGGCCTATAGTAATCTAGTATTTAATTAAACTCCCAAACTCTAGCTTCTGTAATAAGAACTCACTATTTGACAAAAATTGCTGGGGAAACTGGAAAATAGTATGTCAGAAACTCAGCATAGACCTACATCTCATGCCCCACGCCAAAATAAAATCAAAATGGGTACATGATTTGGGCACAAAGGATGCTGTCATAAACAAATTAGTAGAGCATGCTCAGATTATGACCAAAGAAGAACTTGAGAACATTCTGAAAGGTAAAATGGAAAATTTTGATTAAATCAAATTAAATTTTTTTTCACTAAGAAAACTAACAGAACTAAGATTAAAAGTGAAGTACAGATCTGGGAAAAAAGTCTTTACAACAAGTGTTTCTGATAAAGAGCCCATTTCTAAAATGTATAAAAGAACTATGTCAAATTTGTAAGAATACAAGTCATTCCCCAATTGATAAATGCTCAAAAATATGAAAAGATGATTTTCTGATGACAAAATTAAAGCCATATATAATCATATAAAATGCTCTAAATCATTATTGATTAGAGAAATGCAAATTAAAACAATTATGAGGTACCACTTCATACTTCTAAGATTTGCTAAGATGATAGGAGAAGAAAATGATAAATGTTGGAGGATATATGGGAAAACTGGACTTAGAAATGATCCACCCATTCTGAAGAGGAATATGGAACTATGCCCAAAGGGATATAAAACTGCACATACTGTTTTACCTAGCATGCCATTACTGGATCTGTAGCCCAAGGAAATCACAAAAGAGGGAAAAGGACCACATGTGCAAAAAATATTTGTATCAGGTCTTTTTGTGGTAGCAAAGAAATGGAAAATGAGTAGATGCCCATCAATTAAGAAATGGCTGAACAAGTTGTGATATATAAAGATAATGGAATTCTATAAAATGGATTCTATAAAAAATGATGAATAAGCTAGTTTTAGAAAGGTCTGGAAAGATTCATACAAACTGATGCTGAGTGAATCAGAGGAACCAGGAATACATTGCACATAATAACAGCCAGAATGTGCAATGATCAACTAAGAAAGATTTGGTTCTTTTCAGTGGTTTAATGATCCAAAGCAATCCCAATAGATTATGAACAGAAAGCGTCATCTGCATTCAGAAAAAGAACTATGGGGATTAAATGTAAATCAACACATGCTATGATCACTTCTTTTTTTCTGTTTTTTTTTTCTTCTCCTCTAGATTTTCCTTTTGCTCTGATTTTTCTTTCCCAACATGATTCATAAAACAATTTGTGTTAAAAATAAATACATTTTTAAAATATAAACTTCATAGGTTAATAGAAGGGGAAATAGATTGCTTAAATAAACCTACCTTAGAAAAAGAGATTGAATGAACTGTCTAATTTTTTTTTAAATCCCAAAGACTAGTTGGATTTACAAGCCAATAAATTCTGCCAGACATTTAGGGACCAATTAATCCCAAGACTACATATATTATTTCAAAGGTTTCCTACTGAATTGTTTTTATGACACAAATATTATTTTGAGTCCCAAATAACAGAGAACAAAAACAAAACAAAACGAAAAAACTAAAGACCAATATACCCTTAATGAATATATACAATGTAAAAAAATACTAGCAATAAGATAATAGCAATATATCACAAAAATCTTAAATTATGATCAGATGGAATTTAAAATAGGAATTCAGGGCTGGTTCAATAGTTGGTGAACTATCAGCATAATTGAGTATATCAATCATATGCTCATATAATTATATCTATATATATGCAGAAAAAGCCTTTGACAAAATATAACCTGCCTTCCTATTAAAGTACTATAAAGAATAGGAATCAATGGAGCCTTTCTTAAAAGAATAAGTACTATTTATTTCAACCAAGAAGGATTATCTGTAAGGAAGATAAAGCTGAAGCCTTTCCAATAATATCAGAAGTGAAACAAAATTATCCCTTTTCACCACTATAATTCAACATTGTATTAAAAATGCTAGCTAAAACAAGATAATGAAAAGAAATTAAAAGAACAAAAATAGGTAATGAGGAAATAAAATTATCACTCACTGCAGATGACATGATGGTATACTTAGAGAACCCTAGAGAATGTTTTAAAGAAGTAGTTAAAACAATTAATAACTTGGGTAAAACTGAGGGATGTAAAATAAGTCCATGTAAACATTTTATGAACTATTGGCAAAAAACAACAGGAAAAGATATAAAAAAAAGTTCTACTTAAAATAACTAGAGATAATATGAAATACTTGCACATTTGCCTGGGAAGACAAATTAGGGGATTACATGGCACAATTATAAAATTATTTTCACCCAAATAAAGACAAATCTAAACAAATTACTCATGGTCAAGTCATTAAAATAAAATGACAATTTTACTATACTCATCAAACTATCAAAATTGTTTTATCAAAGTAGAAAGATTTTAGAAATTTAACTGGAAATAAGAGAGAAAAGAATATTAAGGAAAACAGTGAGAAAAATGTGAAGAAGATAGCTTAGAACTTCAAGATTTCAAACAATATTATATAGCAGTAATTATTAAAATATTCTGGTACTGGCTAAGAAATAGAGTGATAGATGGATAGAAAAGATTAAGTATATTCTAGAGCTTGATAAACATAATGATCAGGGTAAGAATTCACTAGATGATGAAGATTTCTAGAAAACTAGAAAGGTGATTTGCAGTTAGGCATATACCAATGTTTCATACTGTATACCAATACACATATTAGGTCAAATTAGGTAAGGTCAAATTGGATAAATGACTTAAATATAGGGGATAGTATCATAAGCAAATTAAGGGTACACAGAAAAAGTACCTATTAAATCATGGACAAGAAAAGATTTTTTGACTAAAAAAGGGATGAGAGAATTACAAAAATAAAAAGCTTTTGCATAAATAAAATGACTGCATCAAAAATAAAAAAAAAGAAACTGGGAAAAATAGAGCAAATTTCTCTGATTAAAGGCCCCATTTCTCAAATATAAAAGGAACTGTGCCAAATTTATATGAAAAAGGACCCATTCTCCAATTGATAAATATTCAAAGCCATGAAAAGGCAGTTTTCACAAAAGAAATCAAAGCTATTAATAATCACATGAAAAATGCTCTAAATCACTACTAAATAGAAAAATGCACATTAAAACAACTTTGATACCATCCCAATCTACCAAATTGACTAACATGATAAAAAAGAATAATTGCAAACACTGGGAAAGATGTAGAAAAATTGGGACACTACTGCACCGTTGGTAGAGTTATGAATTGATCTAACCATTCTGAAGATCTGTTTGGAACTACACCTGAAGGTGTGCAAAACTGTGCATATTCTTTCACTCAGAAATACCACTACCAGGTTTGTATCCCAAAGAGATAAAAACAAAGAGAAAAAATCATATTTGTACCAAAAAAAATGATAGCAACTATTATGTTGGCAAACATTTGGAAACTGAGGAAATGCACACCAAGTGAAAAAAGGCTGAACAAGTTATAGTTTATGATTTTGATGGAATACTATCATGCCATAAGTGATAATGCACAATATGGTTTCAGAAAAATATGGAAACACATATGCACACAAATTGAAATGATCAGAACCAAGGGAACACTGTGCATGGTAACAACAATATCGTAAGGATGACCAACTACAAAAGTTAACTATTCTGATCAAGAGAATGGTCCAAGACATTTCCAAAGGACACGTAATGAAAATTTTATCTACCTCCCTATAGAGAACTAATGAACTCTTAATATTTATTAAATCATACTTTTAATTTTGTTTTATTTTACAACCTGACTAATATAGAAATATGTTTGGCATGAATTCACATGTATAATTGAAATCAAAGTGCTCTTCTTCTTCTTCTTCTTCTTCTTCTTTTTTTTTTTTTTTGATGAAGCAATTGGGGGTAAATGACTCGCCCAGGGTCACACAGCTAGGACGTGTTTGAGTGTTTGAGACCAGATTTGAACTCAGGTCCTCTTGACTTTAGGGCTGGTGCTCTATCCACTGTGCCATATAGCTGCCCTTCAAAGTATATCTTCTTAAGGCTCCAATAGAGGTTACAGAGAGGGAGAGAATTTGGAACTAAAAATTTTAAAGTAAAATTGTTAAAAAAAAATTTTACATGTGATTGGGAATTATTTAATGGAATATATAAAATATTTTTAAAAGAAGAATCTATTTTCTTTCCCTCCTTACTCACACCATTGTTTATGTGAACTTTAAAGTTTATAAAATAAAAGAATACTGAACTTCAAATCAGATGAATGGGTTTGTCTTGACCTTAAGTCCATCTATCCATCTCAACACTTAACTTTTCAATACACTTATTTAAGAAGGTTGGAGAACCCACATCAGAGAGGTTCAGTCAGTCAACAAACACTTAATCATCTCCTATTATGTGCTTGGTACTGTCCTAAGCACTGGAGAAAGAAAGGCAAAATAGAGTCCCTAATTTCAAAGATATTAGCATATATTGGAAGAGATATTAGTATATAAAAAAAAACAACAACAACTAAGTACTCTATATTTTACTGTTCAGTCATTCAGTCATGCCCAACTCTTTGTGACCCCTTGAACATGTCCATGGAGTTTTATTTGCAAAGATAGTGGAGTTATTTAACATTTCCTTTTCTAATGGCTACCCATTTTATTGATGAGGAACTAAGGCAAACAGGGGCTAAGTTGTAATGTTCTCATTTGGTTTTCTGGAGGTCGTAGAGCAGTTTTCCTTTCAGCAGATTAATGTTCAGCAGAGAATAGCCAGGTGTCAAAGTCCAATCCTTTATTATCTCCTTCACAATTTAGTTTCCTTGCCTGGGCCTGGAGTAGCTTTCTCAGAGGTCTTTGGGAGTTTTGGTTTCAGTGGAGAAACTAAGGAGGAGAGCCTTACCACCACAGTGGTGTGAGTTGGAGTGAATGAATCTGGCTCTGAGTCAAGGACTTATGCTTCAGCCTCCAGCCACCACAAAGGTGGATGATGGAATGAATCTGTCTCTGAGTCCCTTCCAAATCGGTGTCTGGCCCTTCTGAGTCTCTCTCCAGCTCTGATTCTGGCTGAGTTTGTCACAGCTTTATATGCTTTATTTGAGTATAAACCAATCATTATATCTCTAGGAAACCATGATTTGTTGTAAGATTAAATCAATCATACTGAACTTAGAGAATGATTACTCACCATGCTAAACTAGATAACAATTGCCTCATCAATTACATTGAATTGGCACCTTGTAAGAATTCTTTTTTTTTAATTTTAGTAGCTTTTTATTTACAAGTTATATGCATGGGTAATTTCACAGCATTGACAATCGCCAACCTTTTGTTCCAATTTTCCCCCTTCTTCCCCCAACCTCTTCCCCTAGATGGCAGGATGACCAATACATGTTAAATATATTAAAGTATAAATTAAATACAAAATAAGTATACATGTCCAGATTGTTATTTTGCTGTACAAAAAGAATTGGACTCTGAAATATTGTACAATTAGCCTGTGAAGAAATGAAAAAATGCAGGTGGGCAAAAATAGAGGGATTGGAAATTCAATGTAATGGTTCTTAGTCATCTCCCAAAGTTCACCAGAATTGATCATCATATAGTATTGTTGAAATATATACTGATCTCCTAGTCCTGCTCATTTCACTGAGCATCAGTTCGTATAAGTCTCTCCAGGCCTTTCTGAAATCATTCTGTTGGTCATTTCTTAGCGAACAATAATATTCCATAATATTCATATACCACAATATATTCAGCCATTCTCCAATTGATGGGCATCTACTCAGTTTCCAGTTTTTGGCCATTACAAAGAGGGCTGCCACAAACATTCTTGCACATACAGGTCCCTTTCCCTTCTTTAAGATCTCTTTGGGATATAAGCCCAGTAGTAACATGCTGGATCAAAGGGTATGCACAGTTTGATAACTTTTTGAGCATAGTTCCAAATTGCTCTCCAGAATTGTTGGATGTATTCACAATTCCACCAACAATATATCAGTGTCCCTGTTTTTCCACATCCCCTCCAACATTCCGCATTATCTTTCCCTGTCCTTCTAGCCAGTCTAACAGGTGTGTAGTGGTATCTCAGAGTTGTCTTAATTTGCATTTCTCTGATTAATAATGACTTGGAGCATCTTTTCATATGGCTAGAAATAGTTTCAATTTCTTCATCTGAGAATTGTCTGTTCATATCCTTTGACCATTTATCAATTGGAGAATGGCTTGAGAATCCTTGTTTTAAGTACAGAGTTCTGGCCCATAACATTAAGTGACTTCCAAGATCACACTACTACTAAGTGTCTAAGATCAGATGTTAGTTCAGATCTTTCTGATTCCAGCACAATGCTCTGTCCACTGTACCATTTACCTGTCCCACAGACATTAGATGACTATCTCCAGTTGTCCTGATCTATATCTTGCCATTGAACCCAAATAGGTCCTAAGGAGATGGTAAAACTGGTGACTTTGCCCAGCTCTCCCTCACTTAAATGAAATTCACTTGGAAGTCATGGCATCTTTTTCCTGATGACATGACCCAGTGAAAATGAAAAACACACAACAAATCACAGCACTACATAAAAAGATAAATTAGAGATAATGAATAGAGAGAAGTCACTAGTGTTTAGGGGGGTTATGAAAGTACCCCTTTAGAAGATAGAATTTCAGCTGTTACTTGAGGGAAGTCAGGGAAGCCAGGACTTAGACAAGAGGGAGAGAATTCCAGGCATGAGGAACAACTAGGGAATGTTTGTAGAATTGCTCCTGCATTGCCCTTGCCCTTGGAACTAGGTTTTTCAACTTTCAGAAGGCTCACTCATTTTTAGAAATATAATCATGGATTTTAGAAGATCAGAAAGCAAGTACCTTGACTACATATAAGCACACTCTTGAGAAATCAAGAAAGCATTATGTAGGTTTATGCCCTGGCTTAATCAAAAGTGGCTCCTGCCAATACTGAATGGCCACATCAATAATCAGTTTTCAAAAATTTCCCTTAAAGTTTAGAGTCTATGTACTCTAGCTGATTTGCTCTGCTCATACTGTTGCCAAACCCCAGCAGAACTGGATGATTGAAAATTATCCTTCAAGCTATCCTTAAATTATCCTCTAAATTCAACACACATAGAGTTGCTCTAAATTCAGTACTATGTGACTGTCCCACACCTTGAGCTTGGTGTATTAGCCACTTGGCATATTTCTTTACTTGTACAAACTTGAACTACTCCCAGGAATCTGGCTATTTCAAATGTTTCAAAGATTAACAACTAATCTAATTGCTTGTGATATTAGTATAAAATTCAGATTTCATCATCACATCTAGAATTTCAGAATCAGAAAATGGGAAAGGACTCCAGAAGCAATCTAGAATGTGAAATCTGAACAGAAACCCAATTCTGCTACAATATCTGACAAGTCATCATCCAATCTTCTTTTGAAGATTTCCAGAGATTAGAAACACACTACTTTTGTGCATGGTCCATTTCATTCATTCATTTTGGATGTGTCCATTTACTAGGATAGTTTTCCGCACAGCAAGTCTAAATCTGCCTCTTTGCGACTTCCACCTATTTCTACTAATTCTGCCCTCTGGGACCAAGTTGAACAAGATCTAATCTTTATTCCCATAATAACCCTTAACTTATTTGAAAGCAACTATCTCTACTTCTCTTATCCAAAATAAACATCATTGGCTCCTTCAAACGATTCCCTTACAACATAGTTTTTCATTCCTCCAGCTGCCTCTGGACATGCTCCAGTTTTCTCATGCTTCTTCAAATATGGTACCCTAAACTGAGCACAATAACTGGAATAAAATCTCAAAATGTCAGAACATAGAAGGACTATCATTCTAGTTATAGAAACTTTTTAATAACTTTTATGTATTGCCATTCTTTAATCTAGTTATCAAAATCACATCTGCCCCATTCCCTAACACCCTTCTATTTACATCCATATTCATATGCATGTTACACATAGAATAAGTGAGTAAAAGTCAAATCAAGCTTATGACAGGCACTTATTGTAAAGATCTGCGTAGGGGACCCAATAACAAATCACAGAATGTGCAGAAGCAGGAAAACAGAAAGATGAATGCTAGAAAAACAATTCAAGGGACATTACATTTGATTATTCTGTCCCATTTATATACTCCTTTTTCTGACTTCTTCTAGTCCAGATTTGCCCAAGTGACTGATGCACACTTATTCACATGTCTTCATGTAAATTTACCTAACTATCTTGTATTGGATTCACATTTCTAGTTAGTCTAAGAATCTGGATCTCTAAGGTTCTTTCAAGTTCTAAGAATCTCTTAGTCTTGCCATGAAATTGTAAAAACATATCATATATTAGATATTTGTTGTAAAGCAGGTTATGGTATTGAAAGGAGAACTAAATTTTCTAGCCCTCGCTGTCACTAATTAGTCACTTCCCCCTCCACTTCTCAGTTTTATGTATGTAAAATGAGGGAGTTGAACTGGATCATCTCTAAATTCCCTTCAAATGCTAACCATCTATGGCTATGACTCTTTCTTTTATATATGATTGAGCTCTAAGCACTCAAATGCCTTGTGGATTAAATCAAAGTACAAACAGGGGTGAAACAAAGAAAAGGATTTATAGCTAATCCTCTTTAAACAGAAAATTAAAAACATGAGAACATCTTCTTCTTCAAGCATTCCAGTTTTCCCACTGTGATCCTTAGGGAGTATTTGGATTAGGGGCAAGAGAGGAGCAGAAAGGGATTAGACGGGCTCATAATCATAGCTCATTTTGTTTTTTACAGACATGGGATTTCAAAAGTATGGGGCATTCCTAGCATAGAAACTCCCTTCATGGATGCATATAAGGACCTCCTCTGTAATTAGAAAGTTTCCTGGGGACAAAGAGATTAAGTGATTGGCCCATATAGGTAGTATGTATTAGACAGGAAACATGAATAAAGTTTTTTCTGCTTCCAAGACTGGTCTTTCAGCAACCAAATCATGCTGCTTCTGACCTCATATTCTTGTAGTATAAAAGTATTTCTTACAGTCTTTGAGATGAATAGTTCAATATTTAGAGATTTATTTCACCCTACAAAAAGACAGAAATTTGAAAGGATTAAAAGTAGTCCATAAAGAAATATACAAACACATAAGGAGCACAAAATATTTTCAGAAAGCTAAAAATAGATGCTAAACCCATGAAGCATGAACAATATAAGGTCCTGAGAAGGTAAACACATAAAAGCAATCTCCTTTTACATATGTCTGAATAGCTCACTTTAATAAGTGGGAAGGGGGTTATTGATGTTAGATTCCTTGCTTTCTGAAGTTATGAACTCTTTCACTACTCTTCAGGACCACAGAATTGCTCTTATCAACAATAAGGTGATTCAAGACAATTCCAATAGTCTTGTGAAGAAGAGAGTCATCTGTATCCAGAGAGAGGACTATGGGGACTGAATGTGGATCACAAAATAGCATTTTAATCTTCTTTTTGGTGGTTGTTATTTGCTTGCTTGTTTTTTTCCTCTCATTTGTTTTCCCTTTTGATATGATTTTTCTTGTGCAACATAATAAATGTGAAAATATATTTAGAAGACTTGCACATGTTTAACTTATTTTACTTGCTGTCTAGGGGAGAGGGAAATAAGGAGAGGGAGAAAAATTTGAAACACAAAGTTTTGTAAGGATGAATGTTGAAAACTATCTTTGCATGGATTTTGAAAAATAAAAAGCTATTGTTATATTAAAAACACAAATCATTAAGCTTGCTATGGGAGTTGGAATTTGAACTCAGGCCTTTTGGTTTTCCAACTATTTAGTTTGCAATGACTTTCTACAGAGCAACTGAAAATTTGAGTGGACCATATATAAAATGTGTTATGTATAAATATAAAAATATATATATATACACATATATATGTACATATACATGTATACACAAACATCTATTTACATATATATGCATCTGTATACATATATCCAATGCAAGAAATATTTAGTAAGTGTTTACCAAAAGCTGCCAAGCACTGTGCTTAATACTGAGGATTCAAATAAAAGGAAAAAAAAAAAAGGTAGTCTGCCCTCAAGGAATTTACAATATAATGTTGTAATATAGCATACAAAGTGGGGTAGCTATATGGTATAATGGATAGAGTAATTGACATGAAGTCCAGAAGACCTGATTCAAAGTCAGCCTCAGTAACTTATTAAATGTGTCCCTGGGCAAGTCATTCAACCCCATTTGCCTCAGTTTCCTCATCTACAAAATGAGATGTAGAAGGCAAATCACTTCACTATCTGCCAAGAAAACTCCAAATGGGATAACAAACAGAAGGACACAACTGAACAACAACAAAAACAACACACAAGAGGATGCATAAGAGCAGGTGGGTCTCAAACGTGGATTTGAAACTAGATGTTACATCAGATATAAAGTGGGATGACCTGAGAGTCCAATTTATGTTCTTTATAAAACAAAACATTGGTAAGAGTTTAGTACTCCAGCCTCCAAACTTCTAATCAGAGCAGAAAGGAGGGTAAGGGATGTGTTGTCATTCAAAGTTTATGGTAGTGGTGTGATGATAAGATTGGGAGTGTTGAACTTATCTTGGCAGGGGCATCTTGTTCTGTGGAATTGAGACCAGGGAGGGTATAGCATATATATTTAAAATAATACTACAGGAGAATGAAAAAAACATTCTTTAACTTTTCTAATCTGGGGAACATTTCAGTCAAGCACAGTTGAAAATGTAAAACTTGAGCCAAGACAATAATTAGAGATTTAAAATGCTGAGAGAATACCAAAGAAGTAGAAGATAAACATTTAACCTTTTATAAGAAAAAAAAATCTTGCATTCTTTTTTATAGCCAACCATAACTTTCATGAGATGAATTATGCTTTCTGTTACTGGCATGTTGTTCAAGTTAAATAAAAACTTAGTTTTGCATGAAAGACACTGGTGAAACATGTATTCTGATTCACCCCATGCCTGATCCTGTAGGCACATTATACACTCTTAGGCCACACCAGCTTCATTAAAACTTCCCCTATTAGGCTTTTAGATCAATTTAGACATTCATACTGCTTGCCAGTATCTGAGTTCACATACAACACCAACCTGCATTTGGCTAAAAGGAATTGAAAATAAACTAAGGACACTCAAGTTCTGTACATTTATTTCAATGAAGCTAGTTCCTTTCTTCCACAATGTTTGAATATAAGTTTTTTTTGCATTTAGACAAAGTTCAAATAGTGCATGAAGGAGGAGTGAGATGAAAGTGATTACTGTAGCAAATGTAAATTTATTCACTTATTTAACTTTTATTAAAGCTTTTTATTTACAAAACATATGCATGGGTAATTTTTCAACATTGACCCTTGCAAAGCCTTCTATTCCAAAGTCTGTTCCCCCACTTCCTCACCTAGATAGCAGGTAGCCCAATACATCTTAAATATGTTAACATATATGTTAAATCCAATATATGTATACATATTTATGCAGTTATCTTGCCACACAAGAAAAATCGGGTCAAGAAAGAAAAAAGCCTGGGAAAGAAAACAAAATGCAAGCAAACAACAACAAAAAGTGAGAATGCTATGTTGTGGTTCACACTCACTTCCCCCTGTCCTCTCTTTGAGTGTAGATGGCTCTTTTCATCACTCAACAACTGGAATTGATTTGAATCATCTCATTGTTGAAAAGAGCCATGTCCATCAGAATTGATCATTGTATAATCTTCTTGTTGCTGTGTATAATGATTTCCTGGTTCTGCTCATTTTACTTAGCATTGGTTCATGTAAATCTCTCCAGGTTTCTCTGAAATCATCCTGCTGGTCATTTTTTTACAGCAGAGTAATATTCCCTAACATTCATATACCATAATTTATTCAGCCATTCTCAAATGATGGGCATCCATTCAGTTCCCAGGTTCTGGCCACTATAAAAAGAGCTGCCACAAACATTTTTGCACATGACAACTTTTTGAGCATAGTTCCAAACTTAATTTAAATTTCTCTAATTATTAGTGATTTAGAACATTTTTTCATTTGGCTGTTGATTGATTGATAGGATTTATCCCTCAGAAAATTATCTTCATATCTTTTAATCATTTATCCTTTAGGGAATGGTTCTCATTCTTATAAGTTTGACTTAATTTCTTTTATATCTTAGAAATAGAATACTATCTCCATATATAAGAATGTAAATAGTTTATTATTTTAGCACTTTATTACTGGTCACTCATGTTTACCATATTGTTCTTCCTTGACTCCTTTATTTATATTTCTCACTTTGTATACAATTCTGCTTTTTTCATGAGGAATATTACAACTTCTCTATTTCATTAAAGGTCAATTTTCCCATCAGGATTATACTCAATGTTTTGTTTCTTTGTTTTGGTAGGTTATTCTTGGTTGAAAGCCTCTCTCTTTTCCCTTATGGAATATCATAATCCTTGGTTTCTGTTCCTTCATGATGATGGTTGCTAAATCATTTATGATACTGATTAAGATTCCTCACTATTTCTGATTACTTTCAATGTTTTTTTCTTTAATATGTAAGCTTTGAGTTTGAGCTATAATTTTCCTGGGAGTTTTAATTTTGGGACTTGTTTCAGCAGGTAACTTAGATTCCTTCTATTTCTTATTTGCCCTTGGCTTATAAAAGAACCTGTGGAAGTTTTCTTTTATTATTTCTTGAAATATAATGTGTAAGAATAAAATCCGTGCTTCAACTGTTAACATAATATGAATGAGCAATTTTCAGAAGACATTGAATAACTCACTGGCTTGCACTTGGATCCCATAAGATTACTCCAATGAAGATGCTTTCGACACCATTTCCTCTTGCCTTCCCTCATCTATAACAAGTATCAGAAGCTAACTTTGTCCAGTTGTGGGAGTAAAATTGACTGAAAATATTCTACCTTATATTTTAAGGATACCCAAGGCTTTTCCTGAAAGGACAATCTTCACTTCCCTCTTCTCCACAAAAAGCAACATTTAGCCTAGGAAGAGAACAAAGGGCAGAATTGGCATAGGGAATAGAATATGTGGCTGTATTAGACCTGAAAATGAAGAAACTACAATCATGCAAAGGCCAACCCTATTTCCACCCAGAAAGTATTTATTATAAAAGACCCAGGCCAGTTAGCACTACATAATTATAATTGATCAATTAATAGTGGCTAAAGCTCACAATTTTAATAGCAAAAAGTAAAAATAAATTCCAAAACTAGTAAAAATATGTTCAAATGTTTAAATATAAAAATAAAGTGTGTAAGATTTCACATGATAATAAATTTCAAGAAGAAATGAAATGTTTTATTTTGGAAAGCAAAGGAACTCAAGCAATGCCATGTAATTACATATCTTTGCAAACATGAGCCTGATTATTAGTGAAATAAATATGGATGTTCAATGAGAGATTTTTTTAAAGTATTCTTATTAAAAAGCACTAAGTAATAAAAATATTGGGATCCTATATTCTCTCTCTCATCTATGTTGATATGAAAATATGTTCTTCTAAAGAAAATTTTATGCAAAAGTCTGCCTATTTCCCTCTCTTATTTTCATCAAGCATACCCTAAATACATGTTTGACCATTCTTATAAAGATTTCATTATCATCCATTCTCTGATAATCTTTACTTCTATGTAATATATTAAAAATTAATCACTGTATAATTAAAAATTAGTTTATGTCTATCATGGATTTCTCATGTATGAATTCATTCAATGCTGTAAAATTACCCATGAATATGACTTGTAAATACAAAGCTATTAAAAATAAAAAAGAATTGATTTTAGATACAATTGTTCAACTCTAATATATATACTAATAAAATTATAATAACTAGATAATCCAGACTAAAGTATCTTAACTTTTGAGAAATGTCATATGGAAACCAGGAAGCAGACAAGTGGTTCAAGTGACTATATTATTCCTGATATAACTATAAAGCATTATAATATGCCCCATATTTGGCAGAAGCTTTCCTACAATCTATCATTGGCATCCTGAAATACCATGTCATGTAGCTCTCATATGAAAGAGGATACTTCCTGAAGCAGCAAAAGCTTATATTGAAGCTAACTCCACCCAAAGAGAGAAATTGAGGAACAAGGTTAGCCTGTAATTGCCTTCAGTGTTGAAAGAAAAAGATCTTTCATATCCTGACTGAAATTCTCACTTAACTCTGTGAATCAGTACATAAACTTTAATTCAGACATTTGTAGTACTGTCAACAGCTCATATGTCATTAGCAGAAAGTCTTTAAAAATACTTCATGCTAGCTAGCTACAGTATGTATTTTCCCTACCCTCTCAGTCTCTATCATACATTTTCGGGAAATCAAATTCTCATTTTGATGGCTTCAAGATTAATGAATTCTTCAGAGGGATACATTAAGCATAAAATATTAAAACATTTGTTTGGTTTGTGTATATCTTTAGTTATCTACAGTAGGCATGCATGTGTGGTACTTATGGGACGGGTGGTGAGGTGTGTTTGTGTGAGAGTATGTGGGGAGTGTGGATATGAGGAATGCCATGTAACAGTGAATAAGGGGTTATCTTTGAAATCAAGAACACCTAGATTTAAATCTAGACAGACAAATGTCCACTGGATGGCAATGAACAAATCATTTAAGTTGTTGGTATTCTCGGGGAACTCTTTGAAACTATAAATTACAGATACCAATCAGCAAAGGTGGGGAAGCTTCCACACCCAGAGTTCCCTAGACCAAAGAAATCATACATATTTCCAGACTTTCCTAAAATAATAATAAAATATAAAATAAAATTCCATTATTATTATTATTATTATTATTGTTGTTGTTGTTGTTGTTTATTTTGCTGAGGCAATTGCTGGGCAATTACTTGCCCAGGATCACACAGCTAGGAAGTGTTAAGTGTTTCAGATCAGATTTGAACTCAGGTCCTCCTGACTTCAGGGATGGTGCTCTATCCACTGTACCACCTAGCTGTCCCAAATTTTTATTTCCTTAAAAGGTGAAAAATACTATAATTTGATCCTCATTCAATCTCCATAGTTCTCCCTCTGGATGCAGATGACTCTATTAGAATTGTCTTTAATCACCACATTGTTGAAGAGAGCCAATTCCATAGCAATTGATCATATAAATTTTTGTTGCTTTGTACAATGCTCTCTTGGTTCTACTTACTTCACTTAGCATCACTACACTTCATGCAAGTCTTTCCAAATTTTTCTCTTTTTTCATTAAAGCTGATACAATAAAATTTTAAAAGATGGCTATAGATAAATAGAGTGATGTACCTAATGATGTAGATATTCTCTGTATATGTAATGAACAATAGAATCATTTCAATTTAAGTTACTGGGCTAGGACCCCAAAGATTCAGTTGATTGGTTTTAGGCTCAGCAGAACAACTTAAGAAAAGCCACAAAGTAATAGCCTTGACCAGTGGATACCTTTACTGAAACCAAGCAAATTTATGTGTAGGAAAATGAATATTTTTCCCTTGTTCAGTGGCTTCCCCTCAAAAAATGGTGCTAACAGAATACTCCATGAGATGACTTGACATAAGATTCAGGATTGTTAGACATTGTACCTCTAAAGAGCTGAAATATGTTTATCCATGAGGGATGTGAGTGGGATAGGTGGGAAGCCCTTGTAGATACTGGCTTCAGAGGAAATATTTCTTATCTCTATTCCATGGCTGACGCATTGCATTTGGCCTACATTGCAAGCTCTGAATCCAGATGAAATAGTAAGTGTCCCTAAAAAGAACTTTAAATTAAAAAAAAATAGAATTCACTTCATAAAACATGTTTTTTTCAAAAGAAATATAAAATACTCCCAATCTTACTATAAACCAATCTACTACTACTCAATATACATTTATTAAATGTCTATATATGTGCCAGTGAATTTTAAAATACTTGCACTTCAAAAATGAAATATATTTTTGAAAACTAACATCCCAAAGAAACTCTAAATCCCTGAAAGAAACCTGAAACTTGGTCCTGGGAAAGATTAGGTGAAGGACCATGGATAGGAAACATTGGTTATTTTCCTTTAATTGAGTTTCTTTTTTCTTTTCTTTGTGGAAAGAATTGGATTCCCCTGTGGATAATGAGAGATGGTTATATTTGGAAATGAAAGAAAATTTTAAAGCAACCAAAAATAAAAATAAATAAATAAATAAAAGTGAGGAAAAAAGAGAAAAAAATTTCTGACATACTCATCTTAAAAATATATAACTATATAGAACTATAAACACAGAGGAATGATACAGAAAAAATACTAGAGCTTAAGAGTTTAGGAAAATATTATATAATTGAACTACTTTAATCTTAAATTATTCGTAAACTTGAAAATCAAATTAGATATATAAAACTCAACCAAATCATCCAGAGAAATTTTAAATTAAAAAAGACTAAATTTCATCCAAAGCCTATAAACTACTAAAACTCTACTATCTTTGTTCTCATACATATTTTCTTTAACAAGAAAATTGGAAAGAACTGGTTGTGGCAAACAGGATTAACATCTCCAAAATGAAATTGATTATATCATACTGTACACTAAAAAAAAAATCTTACTTATTTAAGGCCTCATATCAGAGTCTGTGCACAATCAGACTGTCAGCTGGGGCAAAGTCAAAATAAATATTAATTAGGAGGAAAGGTAGACATCTTAGTTCCCTTTTGTGTAGTGTTGTGAGTTTTGTAGGTAGGGACTTATTATGTACTGTGCATAGTACTAAGGATATAAATAAAACAAACAAACAAAGAAACTCTGTCCTCAAGGAATATTGATTATAAGGAAATAAATACAACAAATAAAGGGCTGAAAGGTCAAGAGAGGGGGGAAGTGCTGCTGATGACAAGCCACAAGTTCAGAGAGCAAGAAAAATAGCTGAAAGAGGAATGAAGCACTATTTCTCAAAATAGTAGCATCAGAAGAAACTCACTGATGGGAAAAAGGGAAAGCATGGTGTAGAGATACTCCAGAATGAAAAAGTAACTGGTTCCTATGTCCTTCTAGAAAAGTCATGGGACTTAGGGGAATCACTGGAACGGCAATAAACCATAGGCAACCCAAATTCATTCCCAAAATGGAGGACTTGGGGTACTCTACCAATGAGAACAGAAGATAAAGTATGGCACACTGATGTTCCAAAGAAAGGAGTTGGCAATGTCTTTATCCCTGTCACTCAGCACAGTGCCTGCTACATAGAAATTCTTTAATAAATGCCTGTTGATTGATTGATTAGAATTAGTACAAGGGTCTTTTCCAATTCTTGTTGCTAATGAAATAATTTCTAGATTGAATAACGAAATCACCTCATAAAACAGCATAAAGAAATATAACCCAAAAAAAATCAATATGAGACCCAATATTGCACCTCAATAAGATTGCTTGGAGGTAAGTACCTAAAAAAGACAGTAACAAATGGGATATAGAACTTTCATATCAATGTTACTATATTTATTTATTCTCATCATTAATGAAAATTTGCCACCATTTTGGGACCAAAAATATCCCAGTCCTAGGATGATACCTACAAGCAAAGTTGGAAAGAGCAGTTAAATAAGAAAAAAAATTCAGTGCTTTAAGAGACATAACCTTTAACATGTCAAAGGATTGGTTGAAAAAAATATCTTGGAGTAAGATATTAAAAGAATGGAAATGGTTGTGGATGTTATTATTATCAACAAAAGGAAATTACTTGACTATAAGGAATAACTTAAGTGAAAGACCAAATAAGTAAGTTAGCAAGACTCTATCACTGCTACTGAAAAGATATATTAATATCATATCATACTTATCATCACCATTGTCATTATCCCTCACATTTATGTGGCACATTAAAATTCAGCACTGTCTATACTGAATCTATCAACCAACAAGCATTTACTAAACATACTTTATATACTGTACATTGTTAATAGACATTAGGAATTGAAACACACACACACACACACACACACACACACACACACAAAACAATCTATATTCTCAAGGAGCTTACTTGTATCAGTATTATTTCCCATGTATTAATTATGAGTATTGTAATCTTGATTCAGATGGCACAAACTTATTGTGACAAAAATTCTAGCCAATCAGAAGGAATAATTAGACAACCTCCAAAGATCATTTTCCCCATTTCTGTTGGTTTATGTATTTTCTTATACTTTTCCCCTTCACTCTTCCTCTGAGTTGAACTTAGATAAAAGTCATAGAATACTGGCCCTGGAAGATCTGACTGGGGACTAGACAACAACATGAGGATATTTTAAGGAAGGAAGAAACGAAGGAAGGGAAGGAGGGAGGGAGGAAGGATGAAAAAGATAGTTCATAGAATACTAAATCTCACTTGCAAGTCAAGATATCCCCTTCTTGATATCATAGATCCTTTTTTAAGACTCAATTCCAGTCTCACCACCTCCATGAAACTTTCCCTATTCTAGCCTTCTCCTTTGCTTCTTAATAGCTTTTTATAATATCTCATATAAAAATCAGTACATAATTCCACATTGATACATTATTTATTATTATTCTATCTGAACAAATGTATCATTTCCTGAAATAGATTGTAAACTCCTTAAGGGGAGAAACCTTGCCCTCTTCCTTTTGTATCCCCATAATAGCTAACAGAGCTGAGAACATTATTAAACTATTTAATTAATAGTCCAAATATTTGTATAAGCATTAAGTGAAGATTTACATTAGTATAAGAGGCAATATTAGTTGATAGCATACTGAATATGAAGTAAAAATAGAACTAAATTCTAAACCAGCTTCTGATGCTTAATAGTTCTGTGGCACTACAGCTCCATATATGGACAGTTTAGGGCAGAGTAAAATAAGAAAGATAAAGAAGACAAAATCCAAAAGAGAAGCTGATATTAAAATACACAATCTTAAATGTCTATACACAATACCCATAGTTATCAACAGCAAATCAGAAAAACCAAATGTCCTTACACAAGGAGGTGAATTTGACCTCCCAACAATCATTGTGACTTTTTGGGATGAAATCCATAATAAGGCTATTCATTTTAAAATAAACAATTGATAAAGTTGTATATAATTTTATAGCAAGTAGGTAGTACAATGGATTGAGGACCAGGCCTACAGTCTGGAAGATCTGAGTTCAAATCTAGCCTCAGACACTTACTAGCTGTGTGACCCTGTGTAAGCCACTTAACCCTGTTTGCCTCAGTTTCCTCATCTGTAAAATGAGCTGGAAAAGGAAATAACAAACCACTTCAGTATCTTTGCTAAGACAACCCCAACTCAGTCACAAAAATAAGAGCCTGAAAGCAACTGAACAAAGAAGAACAAAATGTGATATTATAAACTTTTGAAAGTATGTTAAGAAATGTAAGATCCAAAAGAGAAAAGAAAAATTACAGTCTCACTAAGAGAGTTTAAGTAAAAGTCATGTAAGGAAAGGCAGAAATTATTTTTGTCATTGTCGTATTTTATAGAACCCTAGGACAAAAATAGAAAATAGATGAAAAGTTTGGGAAATAATACAAGCCTAATATAGAGACACATAAAGATGTGATGAGATGAGAGACTTAAATTATCCATATACCTCAAGGATTTTCTTCCCAGATCAGAGCAGTTAATAACTTCCTGATTTGTCTCAGTGATTATTTTATCCTTCAAAAGACAGAGCAAAGAAAGAGAAATTTATTCTGGATGCTATTCTTTATATCATAGTTGTTAGGGTGGGGATATAGGGAACTTTGGGAAGGAAGTCACCATTCCTCCTTGATATTTGTGATAGAAAAGGAGAGGAAATTTGGACATAAGTCTTATATGAACTGCTGATATGAAGAAAATGTATTTCAAAATGGTCAGAGAAAAAATAGATAAGACTTTATTTAGCACAGCACCTATTACATTTTAGGTACTCAACAAGTGTTTATTGAATTAAATTGAATATGGATTAAACTGTTACAGAGGCAGCAAAAAATAATGGGAAGACAACCACGAAGAAATTCTGATGATGTGAAGGATAACTTCTCCAATGAAGAAGAAGAATGAGGATCTGAAGAGTTAGAAGTGAACACAGAGGGAATTTACCAACCAACTTGGAATTAAGAAGTTATGTATAGAATATGAAAGCAATGCCAAGCAAAAGAGAATGAATATGAAAGAATAGCAGAATTCTGTAATAAAAAGTGTCATCAGTGCTAAAGTTCATAGTGAATTGAGACTGGAAAGAGAAGCAAAGAATAATAAAAAAGAATATATATTTATAGCTCATAAGAAACATCAATTTAAGAACAATTTTTTGATTACAGATGCCCTGATTTGTTCATTGTATCACATTGCCCTCTCATTATGGGAGTTGTCAGGAACCTATAACCTTATATCTAAAAGCTGAAAAGTGGCATATATTTAAGTTCCTTATATGCATGTACCACCTTCTGTCTTCAGATATCAACATTAAAATCAAAACATGTTTTACTAGTTTGAGGCATTATGATATAGTGCAAAGAAATCCTGAATTCAGTATCAAGAAAATTGGGATTAAAATCTATTTGAATTCTTTAAATTTGTTTTTGCTTATTTGCAGAGTTAATCCGTAAACATTTATTAATCACCTGTTATGTATCAACCATCTGTCCTTAGCACTGGGATACAAAGAAAGGCAAAAGACAGGCAGTCCCTATCCTCAAGAACCTTGCAGTTTGATGGTGAAAACAACATGCAAACAACTATATACAAACAAACAGTACACAGGATAAATGGGATATAATTAAATAGAACTCTAATTAAGGGCCATCAAGAATAGCTTTTTTATAGAAGATAGAAATTTGGCTGATATTTGAAGGAAATCAGAGAAGCCAGAAGGCAGAAGTGAAGAAGGAGAGCATTCTATGAATTGGAGGTAAACAGAGAGTGTGTCTGGAAATGAGCTAGAGTATCTTAATTCCTTCCTAACACTACAATGAGTTGAATTCATATGTCATAGAGGATTGATATCATATCCTTTTATGAAGGCAGATGCTTTTATATAGAGAACCTTGAATGTATAAAAAGGGAATAGAGTCCACAACATTGAGAGAAGAGCAATGAGGGGGAAGGAAACTGATTTACTCCATAGGATCACCTTTGCTAGCTTAAGATTTAGCATGCTGGATTTATTATACCCCACCTCCAACATGTACTAGTTATGTGAATAAAAACATATTGCTGAATATGATTGATCCTCTTTTCTAATCTGTTGAATGGCAACAATAAGTTTCCTTAGAGAGCTGTGGTATATATCAAATTAAGCTGTATATGTAAAGTGCTTTGTATATTTAAGGTCTTATATAAAAACAAAATCTTATTACTTTTTTCTCTGTGTCCAGTATAGTCAAAGTATGCATATATCGCTACAGTATTTTGGATACTTGTCAGAGAAAAAAGTGATATGCTAGGAGATGGTTTCATAAGGTATTGTCCTTGGTTTCCATGCTAAATTTAAAAGAAAACTCTCACAATGTTCAGAGCCTTAGATGTGTTATAGATGAGGGAAAAAGATATCTTTAAATTTCTTGCTGTAGGAAGCCATTTGGGGGGCACCAATTTGGACTTCTAGATGATCAGTATGTCTACAAAAGAAAGTGATAGCATCTACATTATTAATTTGAAAAGAATTTGGGAAAAGTTTCTGCTGGAAGTTAATGCCATTATTGCTGTTGAACATCCAGCTGATGCTAGTATCATCTCATCTGGGAATACTGGCCAGCGAGATGTTCTGAAATATGCTGCTGCCACTAGTGCCATTCCTATTGCTAGACACTTCACTCTGGGACCTTCACTAACCAGATTTGGGCATTTTCAAGGAGCCTTGCCTCTCATTGATCACCGATCCTTTGACAGATCACTAACCTCTGACTGAAAAATCATATATCAACCTCTCAACCATTGCATTGTGCAATACAGATTCTACACTTCACTATGAGGAGATTGCCGTTCCATATAACAAGGGAGCTCATCCAGTGGGTCTGATGTGGTAAATGCTGGTCCATGAAGTTCTACCTGTGCTTGGTACCATTTTCCATGAACACCTATGAGATGTTATACTTGATATTTATTTTTATGGGGATCAAGAAAAGACTGAAAAGGGAGAACAGCCCACAGCTGAAAAAGCAATGATAAAGATGGAGTTTCAAAGTGAATGGACTGCACCAGTTCCAGAATTCACTGCTACTTAACTAAAGGTGGTTGATCGATCTCAAAGAGTACAAGTGCCATATATGTCCACTTAGCAGTTCCTTATGAAGTTTGGAATGTTCAGCTGGCTACTGAGATCTGGTCTTTAGTTCCTATTAGAGTAGTCTTAAGTTTTACCCCATATGCTCCAATAGTGTTGAGGAAGTGATGATGGTCAATAAACATTGGGGTTTTTTTACACAAAAAGAAAAGTGACATGATGAACAGTTTACATGAGAGTATGTGTGATTTCATGTTTCTCCTTTTTAGAGAACCATACTTTGAAAGAGTACACCTGGAGTAGAAGATTAATAAACTACTAATAGTGGAATAATAACTGCCTGTGTTGTCATGAGAAAAAGCCTTTCCAAATGTCAAATTATTAAAATGTGTGATAAATTATAGGTGGTAGTGGAGGTTAGATCTTAGTCCCCCAAATCCCCTGTAGATCTGGAACTATGATTGTAAAATTCCATTCCTAGATTGTTATTCCATGTTTACTAGTCTTTGTTTCTTCAGATATTTGAACTATTGTGTGCAATCACCTTCTGCTACTTCAGAAAGTACAATTTACCTTTGGCCTCATCTGGCCTTTTCTCCAAACCATGCTTTCCCCTTATTAGAACTAATGAGTACTTCATTGAAAACTGAGCATCCTAATAGACCCCTATTTTCCTGAATAAATTTTCATGGAAAAAAAAAAAAAACTCCAAATGAAAATACCTGGGAGTCTCAAGTTACTGGCAGCCTTATTAGTGTAGAGGGTGAAGAGACCAGGACCAGATGTAGGCTTTTCTGTGAGATGGATTGGGCTTTTAAACAGTACTGCCATCTGGAGCTATCCAAAGCCGCATGAGATTCCCAACATATTGACCACTGCTGCCCTCTCCTGGCAAAACTCAGGAAACTACAGTTGAAATTTCCTTTCAAAGAGCATTGCATCAGGAACTAGTTATGCTTGTGGTTAGTCCCACTGCAGTTATGAAGTGCAGCATTCTTTGAAAAAGACAGCACTGAATTTTCTCATGATTAGAGGCTGCTGAAGAAAGTGGGATGGCAAAGACACCATGAGTCATGCTCAAGTGAACCGGGCCAGTATTTCTTGGCTAGGCAAATGTGAAACATTTCCAAGTTCAAAAATCTTTTACACGGTGTTAAGATACACATAAGTTGAAAAGATGACATTCATCACCTGCTAGTTACAGACAAGAGGTTGTATAAATCCTGCCAGGGCTTGAAATCACTTACTATTTTCCAGGATAGGATTAACAGCAATCCAGAAAAATGTAGAACTAGCTGGCATAATATGGCTTGTCTAGGCCAGTTCTTCCATATTGGAACTAGATTGAAAGAATGAAGCAAAAGGCAGAATTGTGTTCCAATTACATGCAGAGGGGTTTTATTTTTTTAGGCTATCAAATAACCCAACTATTTGCCAAAACAGAGATCTAACTTTTTTTTAAAAAAAAAAAACAGCTTTTTATTTTCAAAACATATACAAGAGATCTAACTTTTTAACACTATTTTCCCTCAGTTCCTTTGCATGGCTTCAAGTCATGGAATATTGCAATTTCCAAAGAATTGAATTTGGTGAAGATATCATTATCTTCATGATAATGAAGAAGACACAGTCAGCATAGATGGGCTGCCAAACATTAGAAATGAAATACAGAATTATCTGTAAATGGTGTAAAGGATGTCAATGGAGAAACATGTGGCAAAAAAACAAAAACAAAAACAAAAAAACTATTCAGTAAGTCATACAGCATGAAAAAGCTGTGGCCAGTGAATAACCTTCACAGAATGAATGGCCTACACGTCCCATTGGTAGCCAAAGAATACGAAAAGATTAAAAAGGGACTCCAGAAAATTGGATGGATTTAAATTTATGGGAAGTATGTCTCATTCATATACAAAATGTGCAGGTATGATAAGTTGAAGAGAATATCCATATCAATGAATACACAGACTTTCCCTGGAATATTGAAGCAAATATTCTGATATCCTTAATGCTGGATCAACAAGGACAAAAGTTTTCTGAACTAGAATCCTTAGTCATTTCATGGTATTGTCATCTAGCTCTTCTGTTACTGCATGAGACTAATAAGCCTGACAGAAGCCAAATTTCCAGTGCTTGAATTTGCTCCTGGATCTATGTATCTAAAAATAGTGAGGAAAAATGAAAATGTGAAGGTACTGGGAATGCTTTGTTTTCTTTCATTCCTGCAAAATGAAAACTGAAAAGAAAAAGTGGTATGTTGACCTAAAGTGATATCTACTCTATTATGGAGAAGTAGAAGAGGAGAGATTGAAAGAAAATTTGATGTTTGGCCTATTAAAGGGTACAATAGAGGAGGAAAAATGAAGACAAGATTTTATATCAACGAAGAGAGATGAGAGTATATTATGGAAAGAAGAACTATGGGGGTAATTTAGTTGAGTGAAACAATATATCGTAAAACACATTTTCATAAAATATAATGAAATTCTTTTAGGACAAGAACTTAGTAAAGTTTTGGAGAGTTTAACAAGAGATTCTCCCAAGTTAACTATTCATTAAGTTTTGCTTATGAGGAGAATAGAACATGACACTACCCAATTTGGGTTGGGGCTATTTTTAAATTTTAATTTGATATTTTTCCTTAGGAAAGTGCAAAGTCTCATAATTCTACTGTATTTTTGGAACTTATGTTTTTCCATTAATGTTTTGCCTTCTGGTTTCACAATTGAAGCTCAACAGAAATTATGTGTTTACTAGTCAATTTTTAAAAATGACTAAATGGAGAAAATAGCAGAACAAAATCATTGAAGGCATTTATTTTAGGTATAGTTTATGATTATAAATACATTTGCATGTGATCCTAAAAACAGCCTTGTAAAAGTAGCAAGAATGGCTTAGAGATTTATTTTACTTCTTTTACAAGGAGAAAGTCTGAATCTCAGAGAAATTTGCCCCCCCCCCCACACACACACACATATGTTGCTAAAAACTTTAAATAGGGCAAGACTTTGCTCGGGGAGCTTTATTTAGAGAATTCTAAAGAAACTTGTATTTCATCATCGATTACAAACAACAAAGCCCAGCATCTACGTACCAAGAATAATTATTAAAAGATTTTTAAAACTAAAACATTAATATATGGAATGAGTTTATTATCTTCCCTGTCCTATCTCTTCCCTATCATACCCACCCTTACCTCAACATGAGAAATTCATTCTTTTGGTTTAAAAACAAGGGTATGCAGATAAATGTTTAACAACTGATTTTCCAAAAGATAAAGTATATACTTGATATCCTTTTGAGTTTAATTGACTAATTACTAATTATTTATTACTAATATTTTACTTCATCATTTTCTTAAGTGTTAGTAATAAGTCAACAAAACAATAAATCAAGTCTTGATCTGCAACACTGGTTGATTTCCCAAGTGTAAATACTCATAACAAAAATTCAACAATCAGCTTTTGAGAGCCATTAGGAATCGGTTCCCATGAGCTCCCAGAAAAGATTCACACTTTTATTAAAATATAGGATTATTCAAAGTAGAAATACACTTAAAGCATTTTAACTGATGCCTTAATGTGAAGTCACATTTCAAATCAATGGGCTGAGGAGGAAGAAAGAGGTCTTTAATAGAATTTAAAACATGATAGAGAGGAAGATCTTATCCACAAACAGAATCTTTATTGCCATAGGCACTCCTTTTTCAAATAACAGTTTAATGATAAGGGAGAATAGTTCAAAATGATTATGTTCAAGACCTGGATGGATTCTAGGCAAAATCCTGAAAGATAGAAATTTCACTTTTCTATATAGAACTCTCTCTGCTGAATAGTTATCTTGCTGTTCTTTCAATCAGTACCCTCATGATCTGTGCTACAGCTAAGAGGTGCAGAAGAGGGGAGAGAGAGACAAGAGAGACAAGATGGCATAGCAAAGGCAGAGACGCACCTCAGCTCTTCCTCAATCCCCTCCAATGCCTTTAAATAATGACTCTAAAAAATTCTAGAGTAACAGAATCCACAAAAAGATGGAGTGAAGAAATTTTCTAGCCCAAGACAAATTAGAAGGTTAGCATGAAAAGTCTGCTGTATCAGAGTGAGAGAGGAATACATCTAACACAGGCCAAATCCAAAGAGTAGAGTTAACTAAATGGGGAAAAAATCCCCTGAAGAAAACACCTCCTTTAAAAGTAGAATTAGATGAATAGAAAAAAAGGTACAAAAATTCACTGAAGAAAATAATTCCTTAAAAATTGGAATTGAGCAAATAGAAATTAATAACCAAGAAATCAAAAAACAATAAAACAAAACCAAGGGGATGAAAAGATAGAAGCCAATGTGAAATATTTCATTGGGAAAACAACTGATCTGGAAAATAGATATAGGAGAGATAATTTAAGAATTATTGGGCAATATGAAAGCTATGATAAAAAAAGAAAGAAAGAAAAAAAGAAAAAGAGCCTAGATATCAGCTTTCAAGAAATTTTCAAGGAAAACTGTCCTAATGGCCAAGAACAAGAGGGTAAAATAGAAATTGAAAGAATTCACCTAACACGTTCTGAAATAGATCTAAAAAAATGAAATCTCCCAGGGATATTATAGCCAAATTCCAGAGTTTTCAGTCAAGGAGAAAATATCACAAGCAACGAGAAAAAAACAATTTGAGTAACATGGAGGTACAGATAAAATAATACAAAATTTAGCAGCTTCTACCTTAAAGGATCAGAGGAATTAAAATATCATATTCCAGAGAAAAGGAGCTAATATTACATCCAAAAATCATCTGCCCCCCCCCCCAAAAGTGAGTAAAATCCTTCAGGACAAAATAGTTATTCAATGAAATAAAGGATTTTCAAGCATTCTTAGTGAAAAGACTAGATAGAGCTGCATAGAAAATTTAAGCTTCAAATACAAGATTGTAGAGAATTATTAAAAAAAATAAAGAGGAAAGGGAAATCATAAAGAACTTAATGAAGTTGGACTAATTACATTCCTACATGGGAAGATAATACTTATAACTCAATAGTATTTTTATTAGAGCAGTTAGAAGTATATATAGACAGGAGGCAAAGGTGTGAGTTGAATGTGAATAGATGATATCTAAAAAGATAAAATTAAAGGGTGAGAGAGGAATGTGCTAGAAGAGTGGAAAAGGTAGAGATAGAATAGGTAAATTATAAAAGAGGCAAGAAAAAACTTTTCCAGTGCAAAGGAGATGGTCGGTAAGGGGAATGAGTGAACCTTACTCTCATAAGAATTGTGTCAAAGAAGGGATAATATAATATACTCATTCAAATTGAGTAAAGAAATCTATCTTTCCTTATAGAAAATAGAGGGGAAGTGAATAAGTGGGTGATAGAAAGGAGGGCAAATGGGAGGAGGAGAGAATGAGAAGCAAAATAATTTTGAGGAAAGATAGGGTAAAAGGAGAGAGACTAGAATAAAGGGGAGTATACAGTTAACAAAAGTAATTGTGAAAAGAATTTTAAATTAATTTTTCTGATTAAGACATCATTTCTCAAAAAATCAAAAAATATGGGGAATTTCTAAATATAAATATATATATATGCCTAAATTTCTAAAAACATATATATGTACTATATATAGATATAGATATATATGAGCCACTTCCCAATTGATAAATGTTCAAAAGATACAGTTTTCAGATGAAGTAATCTATAGCCACATAAAATACTAATTTAATTCACTGTTGATTGGAGAAATTCATATTAAAACACTTCATATTATTCCATACCTCTTAGTTTGCCTAATAAGCCAGAAAAGAAAAATGACAAATTTTGGAGGAGATGTTGAAAAAACAGACATTAATGCATTGTTGGGGTTGTGAAACAATTCAACTGTTACTCAGAGCAATTTGTCCAAAGGCTATAAAATCATGCATACCTTTTGACCTGACAATACTATTACTTGGCATGTATCCCAAAAGAGATTTTTTTTAAAAAGAAAAAGAACCTATATGTGAAAGGATATTTATAGCAGCAGCTCTTTTCTGGGGACGAATAATTGGAAATTTAAGCAATGCCCATTAATACGGTGCTGAATTTATACTTTATCTGAAAGATAGTTAGATATCATTGAAGACTTTTGAGAAAGAAGAACAATGCATATGCCAGCCAGCCTGCATTGGAATTGGCAATTTTTCATCTAAGGGTTCCTTAGATGTGAACCAGTGAAATTACAGGTCTAGTCCTTACATTTATTATTCAACAATTATATATGAGACTTGATGTAATTAGTGACTGAGATGCAAGCTAATTCATTTAGACAAATACATATGATAGCAAATATCCATATTTCTAATAGTTTTAGGATATTAGCATATTATCTCAACACTATTCTGCATTGAGAAAGCTGGAATCCTGGGATATCTGTTCAAGATTAGCCATCTGATACTGGAAGATTATTTATTTCAACCTCCCATGTCCCTTCTTGGGCAAAACAAGAATAGACATAAATGCAGCTTATAACAGGAAGTAAACTAATAAAAACTCATATTCAAGCTTGTAAGATCTAAGAATCATTTAATAGGATGTTAAATAAATGATTTGGCAACAAAAGGCACTTTGTTTGTCTCCATTTATTTTGAAAAAACTAGTTGGCAAATAGTCCAATGCAACAAACATTTTTAAAGTATCTTCCATGTTTGAGATATTATGTTAGGAAATGGAGAAAAAAATAAAAATAGTTTCTGCCTTTAATGAACTTACATTTGACTAAAGTACAACATATACAGAATTCTGTAAATAAAAAGCAATTTCAGAAAGGTGGAAATCTTGAAAATTTCAGGGGACAAGAAAGGCTTTCATTCTAAGATTCTGAGACAAATGTAAGGAAGAAGTATATTCTAGGATAAGGTCTGTATGAAGGCATACCAATGACAATCATGGCACTTTCAATTTGGAGAACAGGTAGTGGTCCAATTTAACTGAAAAATAAAGTATGAATGAGAGCAAGTGAAAAAGAATGGAAGGCATATAAAATACAGGGTTTGATTTATACTTTATCCCAGAGCTTTTTAGACATGACTGATGACTTTTGAGAAAGAAGAGCACTGATATGATCAAACTTGCATTTAGAAATATTGATTTGACTACTGTAAGCAAGTTAGTTTAGACAGGAGAGGGTCTAGAAACAAGGAGGTGGATTAGAAAGCTACTGCAATAGTACAAGTGAACATCAATAAGGATTAGAAAAATAGTCACATGAGTAAAGAAAAGGAGTTGAATACACACACAGTGATGGAAGGAAAAATAAAACCCTTCCATCTTGTCCCTTTTTCAGTCTTCTATTTTTTCATCCCTAAAATAAGGGTCATGAAGTAGATGGAATAAGATCATTTACTATCTCTAAATTTATCGATTATTTAAGTGTATTTGCAGAATAAGTGAATTGTGAAGTTGGATGGCTAGAAAAATAGTGATGTTCTCAACAGAGAAAGGAAAGTTTATAAGAACAGATTTGGGGAAGAAAATTAGTTCCATTTTGGGGCATGATAAAGTTGAGAGGTGGATGAGCTTGTGATGAGATCCATCAGGTATCGTTTGGCCACGAGAAAACAAAGTTGAGGGGATAAATTAGGATCATTTATATACATTTAGTAGACATAAAAAGGGGTATGATAGAAGCTGAAGCTGATGAAAAAATTATAAATATTAGTGAGTCCCATCACTGATAGAAGAAAACTTATTCCTCTCATATCCTGCATAACCTATATATAACATTATGGATAGAATTTAGAGGGAGGAACATTATTTATGTCCCAACTCTGAGTCAACTAGCTGTGTGACTCTAAGTAAATCACTTATTTCTTTGAACTTCAGTTTCCTTATGTGTAAAATGAGAATAATAATAACCACTGCACAGTTATGGTAAAATTAAAATAAGATAATGTATGCAAAGATCTTTATATACAAAATGTTATGTGTAAATGCTGAATGCAATTATCATTCTTACTAATATTATTACTATTGTTATCATTATATCATGTAAAGTTAGAAAAATAAAAATGATTTAGATAGCTCAGTTCCTCTTTCAGACAACTGCCAGGATTTCTTGCCTAGCTTTTGAGGGACTATATGGCATTAATCAAATTATGCCTTATTGGCCACTACTTTAGATTAAACCACAAACTTGTCTGTCCTCACTTAAAAATGTCTCCAGGCAATGGGAGAACATATGAGGCCCCTTCCACAGGTCTCTTTCAAGTAGTTGGATTGTTATTTAAGATTAGGAACCTTTGTTATATTGAAAGCTCCAAATGTCATAATATTTTTTATTAGTTTCATGAGAAGAGAAGACACAAATATTAATAGAATACAGTAAGTTCTATAACAAATTTTAAAGCAATCTGTCTTAAATTTTTAGCAAAAAGAATCTCTCTCTATATATATATATATGTTACATATATATATGTTTAACAGAGAACTCTCCTCATTTTTTTATCATGCTGATAATATTTAGAGTTTCTACAGAATGTAACTATACTTTTTTCTTGCCACAATTATTAATGAATAAATGTATCAGAACTCTCAAATGTCAAAGCAATTCAACCATTAGTCTAATACAACCCAACTGCCCATCCAATAGAATATAATATGAGAAACTCACGTTGTTCATTTGTTTTTTAGTTAGGGTGAAAAAAAATTAATTTACTTATTTAATGACTTTCCCTTGTTATATTCAAAACATGTTTTAACATTTGTTTTTAAGATTTTGAGTTCCAGGTTCTCTCCCTTATCCCTACCCCAATTAAGAAACTACATGTGAATTATGCAAAACATTTCCATAAAAGTCAAGTTGTAAAAGAAAACATAGCTCTCCAACCCTAATGAAAATAAAAATCCTTGAGAAAAATGAAATTAAAAAGAAAGAGAGAAGTAAAGAATGCTTCAATACGTATTCAGACATAATCAGTTCCTTCTCTGATAGGATTTCTCATTTTAAGTCCTTCAGAGTAGTTATGAATGATTGTACTACTGAGAATAACAATCATTTACAGCTGGTTATTCCAGAACATTGTTATTACTTTGTATATAGTATATTTTATTTCGCTCATGGAGTCTTTTCCAGGTTTTCTTGTTTTTCTTTTTTTTTTCCCTGAGAGCATCCAGCTCATCATTTCCCAGAGAAAAATAATATTCCATCAAAACATACACAACAATTTATTGAGTCATTCTCAAATTGATGAACATTTCTTAATTTCTATTTTTTAACCTGAAAAGAGAGTTGCTATGAATATTTTTTGTACATATAAGTCATTTTCCTTTTTTTTTCCTGTTTTCTTTTCTGAATCTCTTTTGGTATTTATGCCTATTAATGGTATTGGTAGGTCAAAGGATATACATAAATCTATACAGCCCTTTGGGCACAGATCACATTTTTTGATCATTTATCAATTGGAACAGAGCACTTATTTTGTATAAATTTGACTCAGGTCCCTCTATATTTGAGCAATGAGACCTTATTAGAAAAATGTGCTTTGAATTGTTTTTTGCAATTACTATTGCTAATTGTATTTCTCCCTATTTATTCTCTCCTTTCAACCTGTGCCTCCTCAAAAGTATTTTGATACTGAACACTTCTTCCCCCAACATGGCCTCTCTTTTTTTCACTCTCTCCCATATCCCATTTTCCTCCTATTTTCCTACAGGGTAAGATAGATTTCTGTATTCCTATTGAGTACATATATTATTGCCTATCTGAGCCAATTCTGATAAGAATAAGGTCCACTCACTCCTCCTCCTCTTCTTTTCCACTGTAAAAGCTTTTTCTTGCCTCTTTTCTATGGCAGATAATTCCCATCTTCTTCTGCCTTTCCTTTCCTTAGTACTTTCTTTTCTTACCCCTTTATTTCATCACTAAAAAATTTATTATCCATTCATATTCAACTCACAACTATGCTTTTTATGTATACTTCTAACTGGCATAATAATAAGAATGTCTAATGAGTTACAAGTATCATCCTCCCATATAGTAATGTAGCTTCAGTGATACTGAAGTGATAAACCTTATTAAGTCCCTTATGATACCCCTTTCCTGATTATCTCCTTATGCTTCTCCAGTCCTATATTTGAAAAATCAAATTTTCTATTCAATTCTGGTCTTTTTACCAGGAATGCTTGAAAATCCCCTCTTTCACTGAATGACCACCTTTTTCTGTAAAGGATTATACTCATTTTTGCTGGGTAAATGATTCTTGTTTGCAATCATAGCTCCATTGCTGTCCAGAATATCATATTCCAAGCCCTTTAGTCTTTTACTATAGAAGCTGCTAAATCTTGTGTTATCCTAACTCCACTATACTTGAATTGTTTCTTTCTGGATATTTGCAGTATTTTCTCCTTGACCTGGGAGTTCAATAATTAGGCTATAATATTCCTTGGAGTTTCATATTGGTATCTCTTTTAGGAGGTGTTGGTGTATTCTTTCAATTTCTATTTTACCCTCTAGTTCTAAAATATCAGGCCAATTTTCTTTGATTATTTCTTGAAAAATGATGTCCAGGATCTTTTTTTTTTTTGATCATGACTTTCAGATAGACCAATATATTTTTTTTATATAAATTTTATTTTATTTAATAATAACTTCGCATTGACAGAATCCATGCCAGGATAATTTCTACACGACATTATCCCTTGCAATCACTTATGTTTCCTTTTTTCCCCTCCCTCCCTCCTCCCCCCCCCCAGGATGGCAAGCAGTCCTATATATGCTAAACATGTTGCAGTATATCCTAGATACAATACATATTTGCAGAACCGAACAGTTCTCTTGTTGCACAGGGAGAATTGGATTCAGAAGGTAAAAATAACTCGGGAAGAAAATCAAAAATGCAAATAGTTCACATTCATTTCCCAGTATTCCTTCTTTGGGTGTAGCTGTCCATCATTTCTCCAATGAAACTCAGTTAAGTCTCTTTGTCAGAGAAATCCACTTCCATCAGAATACATCCTCATACAATATCATTGTCGAAGTGTATAATGATCTCCTGGTTCTGCTCATCTCACTTAGCATCAGTCCATGTAGGTCTCTCCAAGCCTCTCTGTATTCATCCTGCTGGTCATTCCTTACAGAGCAATAATATTCCATAACATTCATATACCACAATTTACCCAGCCATTCTCCAATTGATGGGCATCCATTCATTTTCCAGTTTCTAGCCACTACAAACAGGGCTGCTACAAACATTTGGCACATACAGGTCCCCTTCCCTTTTTTAGTATCTCTTTGGGGTATAAGCCCAATAGAAACACAGCTGGATCAAAGGGTATGCACAGTTTGATAACTTTTTGGGCATAATTCCAGATCGCTCTCCAGAATGGCTGGATTCGTTCACAACTCCACCAACAATGCATCAATGTCCCCGTTTTCCCGCATCCCCTCCAACATTCATCATTGTTTTTTCCTGTCATCTTAGCCAATCTGACAGGTGTGTAGTGATATCTCAGAGTTGTCTTAATTTGCATTTCTCTGATCAATAGTGATTTGGAACACTCTTTCATGTGAGTGGTAATAGTTTCAATTTCTTCATCTGAAAATTGTCTGTTCATATCCTTTGACCATTTATCAATTGGAGAATGGCTTGATTTTTTATAAATTTGAGTCAGTTCTCTATATATTTTGGAAATGAGGCCTTTATCAGAACCTTTAATTGTAAAGATGTTTTCCCAGTTTGTTACTTCCCTACTAATCTTGTTTGCATTCGTTCTGTTTGTACAAAGGCTTTTTAATTTGGTATAATCAAAATTTTCTATTTTGTGATTGGTAATGGTCTCTAGTTCATCTTTGTAGACCAATATATTTTAAATTATCTTTCCTGGATTTGTTTTCCAGGTCAGTCTTTTTCTCCAATGAAATAGTTCACTTTTTTTTTCCCTGAGGCAATTGGGATTAATTGACTTGCCCAGGGTCACACAGCTAGGAAGTGGTAAGTGTCTGAGGACAGAATTGAACTCAGGTCCTTCTGATTTCAGAGCTGGTGTTCTATCCACTGCAAAATCTATTTTTTAAGGAATTATTTTCTCAGTGAGCTTTTGTACCTCCTTTCACAATTAGTCAACTTTTCTTTTTAAGACATTCTTCTCATTTTTTTTTGTATTTTCTTTTGCATCTCTCTCAATTCTTTTTCTAA
Source organism: Antechinus flavipes (assembly GCF_016432865.1). Classification (NCBI taxonomy): domain Eukaryota; kingdom Metazoa; phylum Chordata; class Mammalia; order Dasyuromorphia; family Dasyuridae; genus Antechinus; species Antechinus flavipes. Next base: position 155,467,858 of record NC_067399.1, on the reverse strand, counting down.
TTTCTCCTCTCTCTCTCTCTCTTACTTTATTTTCAAAGTCCCCTTTGAGCTCTTCCATGCCATGAACCCAATTCTTATTTTCTTGGAGGCTTTGGAGATAGGAACTTTGACATTTTTATCATCTTCTGAGGATGTGTTTTATCCTCCCTTGTTATCATAATACTTTCAATGGTTAGCAATGGTTTTTGTTGTTGTTGTTGTTGTTGTTGTTTTGTTTTGTTTTCTGCTCAGTTTTCTAGTCTATTACTGTGCTTTTAACTGTTTGTTAAAGTAAGGCTTTGTTTCCAGGATTGAGAGTGCATTGTCCAAAGCTTTGTGCAGCTGTTTTCAGAAATCCTTCTAGGAATGTGACCATGAGCCTTCTTTTCCGTCCTTGAGCTATTAGGTATGTCCCCAACCCATTGTAGGTGTAGATCTAGTGTGCGGTCAGGGTTGGGGCTCAGCTGACTCAAGCTGCACTGAAACTGCATACCAGACCTTAGTCACAGACCCTTTCCACTGAACTTCCGAGGCCTCCCTGTGTCCCTGGGCTGAGAAGTCCAGAAGCCTCCAGCACCACTACTGATTCAGAGGTCCTGTCTCACTAATGCTAGGATCCAATACAGAGCTGGGGCCAGGGCCAGGTCTGCAATGGGATTGCACACTGGAGTTCCTATTTTGGTTCTACAGATATTTTCTGCTGACCTTCCAGCTCCTGTTTGGTATCTCTCAACTAAGAGCCACCAATACTGCTGCTAATTCAGATGTCAGGTTTGATCGTGATTGGGGTTGAGTCTGGGACTGCACACTGGACTCCCACCTTTTCTGCTGAGTTTCTAAGTTGCCTTCAGCTGGAAAATGTTCTACTCCATTTTTTAGGGTGTTCATTATCTTCATGTACCATAAGTTGTGCAGCCATTCTCCAACTAATGGGCATTGACTCCTTTTCTAATTCTTTGCTACCACAAAAAGAGCTGCTACAAACAATTTTGCACAATGTGGGTCCTTTTCCCTCCTTTATGATTTCCTTGAGATACAGACCCAGTAATGGCACTGCTGAATAAAAGTAATGACATTGATGGATCAAAGGGCTCTGACCTTTTATTAACCTTAAAGAAATTTGACAACTTTAGATGAATTAATTTTTGTAGTAGAATATATCTAATAATAATGACTTCTGATTTCTGTTTGTAGATATTGATAGGTAGCACAGATGATGGATATAGGTGATAGGTAAAATTGCAAATTTCCTGGTCTAATAAAATATGCCATAAGGTTTCTTGTACCTGCTAATGTGACATAATTCAGCCCATTCTACTGCTTCCTTTCTGATGCATGAAATATACTCTATTTTCTCTTTCCTTTGTTATTTTTTATGTCATTTCCTCAAATTCACTTATACTCATACCTTTTAAGTATATTTCTTCTAGCTGTATTATTAGGGATACAATTTTTAAGAATTACAAGTATCAGATTCCCATGAAGGGTTGTAAACAGTTTACCTCCATTGAATCCCTTACTATTCTCTTTTCTTTTTCCCTTTTTAGGCTTCTCTTGGGCCTTCATATTAGAGATCAATTTTTTTGTTCAATTCTGATCTTCTTCATTGGAAAGCTTAAAATTATTCTATTTCAGCTTTCCTTGAAGGATCATGCTTAATTCACTGAGCAGGTGATTCTTGTTTAGAGTCTAATCTACTCATTTGCCTTCCTGAAGATCATGTTCAATGAATTCTAATCCACTAATGTTGTATTCCTAATACTACAGCTAAAGTTCTGTGCAATCCTGATTGGGGCTTTCCAAAATTTGAATTATTTCTTTCTGGTCACTTGAAGTATTTTTTGCTTGACTTTATAATCCTGTAATTTGACTATAATGTTCTTTTTATTTGGGGATCTCTTTCCCAATCAACAATGATTGACAAATTTTTTCAATGTTTATTTTGTCTACTAGTTCCAAGATATCAGGATACTTCTCCTTGATAATTTCTTTAAAAATGCTAAGTCCTCCTTTTGATTATGGCTGTCAGGAAGTCAATGAGACCATTTCCTGTTTTAATTTGGGTTTTTTTTGCCTCTTCTGAGATTTTGTGTTGATCTTCCCTATAAATATAATAACTTTCTGTGGTCAGATTCTTTTCTTTTTTTTTTTTTTTTTTTTTTTTTTTTTTTTTTTTTTTTTTTTTTTGGTTTTTGCTCATCCTTTTTTTTTTTTTCCCCATTTTTATTTTCTTTTACATCTCACTCTGTTCCCAGGATGAGAAGGGCACTCTATCAGACTTTTTGTGCCAAGGATTTGGGGCCCTGGTTGTTTACCTGATGCTGAACTGATGTTGCCCTGAGGCTTATAGGGAACCCTCATGTCTGGTGCTGTAATTCAAAGTTGTAATGGGGATGGCTGGCACTACTTGAGACTGTAGGGGACTGGCAATTTATGTGGTGCTGAGTCAGGTTTCTAGTGTTAGTATCTGGCATGTGCTGGGGTTCTGTTTTTCCTGAAGGCTACACTGAAGCATGCAAAAGTCCAGTAGCTTGAGTTTGCCTGTTTGCCTGAGTTATGTTAAAGTAAGTTTTGGTTCACAGAACTGGGATCTGCCCATTTGCGATCATTTGCTTGTTCCACTGTACTGAGCCTCAGGATCTACCTTTTGCTGAGGTGGACCTTGCTGCTGGCTTAATGGGATACTTCCTGTCCTGAACTGCATTCCCCTTTTACCCAGGTTAGACAGACATTTCTTGTCAATCTTCCCAACTTCTTGGACTAAAATATTGTTTCACTCCCATCATTTTTTTTTGCTAATTCTGCCATACTAGGATTTATTTCAGGGCATTATTTTATGATTATTTAAAGGTGAATATGAGAGAGTTATGGCAATTTATCTCTCAAGCCACCATATTGGCTCTCAGAAGTCAAATATCTTTGACTCAATCAAAAGTTGAGGAAACTGAGGCAGACAAAAGTTAAAATTGAACCAAGGACATGTAGCTAGTGTCTGAGAATACATTTAAACTCAGCTCTTTTTGACTGGCCCAGAATTCCATCCACTGCCCCACACAGCTTCCTTTTAGGCATAATGAAAACATGGATGGTAGCTGTGTATGTAGAGAAAACGTGATGTATACTAGAAGTATTATTGAGATAGAGTCAATAGGACTTAATAACTGATTAGATATGGAGTAGTAGTGAAAGAAACTGATGAATCCAAGTTGATTCTGAGATAAGAAGAGCCTTTTGATTGAAATAGGGAAGCTTAGAGGAGGAATGGGGAAGAAGAAAATGAATTCTGTTCTGGAATTACTGAGTTTGGCACGTTAGATATCTTAGCAGCAATGTCCTGCAGGAACAGAAAATGGGGTTAGGAACTCAAGAGAAAGATAAAGTTGGAATAAGTAAATTTTAGAGTTATCTGAATCAAAATTATAATTGAAAATCAAGTGAAGTGATGAAATTACCAAAAAAGAAGTATATAGAAAGAAGAAAGAGGTCCTAGGAGAAATCCTCTGAGGAAACCAGAGATATAAATAATGAACCAATAAAGGATACTTGGTAGTAATCAAGGAGAAAATTTTTGAAAGTTTTGAGAACTGTTTCAGTATAGGGAATAATCAGATGGCAAAGAATGAAGAAGATAATGGCAACTTAAGTTGAGACAATGAATGTACATGGCTATTCCTAAGAGGTTGACAGTGAAAGGAAAGAATAAATAAATAGAGGATGATAGTTTGAGAGGATAATAGTGTCAAATAAATTATTAATGTTTGTTTTCATGGATGGAACAAATCCTGATGTATATTTACTACTTCATTGCAACATTGAAAACTATTGGCTGACTAGCAGACAGTAAAGGACAACATAAATGCTCAATTTTTTTTTCTATTTTTAATTTGTTAATCCACTCAAATTTGTATTTTCCTATTATTCACAGCACAATTGTAGTTTATATGACTGCATTAATGGTCTCTGTAATGGCAATATTGATTGAAAATTATTTCAGATAGTTTCTCAGTTCTCTCATCACAGGTAGAAAGAGTAGAGAATCAGTAAAAAAGATTTTATGGATGCTTTTTGGGCACATCATACATCACAGAGTTCTTGAGAATATCTTCTTTCTGAAGTTTCCCATCAACTAATCCTTCATTCGATAAGGTTTAGACAATCTTTAAAGCTAAACATTTTTACATTTACTTCTGAATCTGAGGAATCAGTGTTGTTAAGATGTTTTCTTCCACTACTTGCTTCTATTTTCTTTTACTTTTTGCTTTTAACATATTTTTTTTAAATATGAGTTCCAAACCCTCTCTATCCCTCCTATCTTTCTCACATACATTGGAAAGTAAGCACTATGTTAGCAATTATACATGTGAAGTCATAAACAACATAATTCTACATTAAATCATGTTGAGAGAAAAGGCAAAAAAGGAAGAAAAATAAGAAAATGAAAAAAGCATGCTTCATTCTGCGTTCAATTTATCAGCACTCTCTCTGAAGGAGAATAGCATTTTTTTTAAATCATGAGCTCTTTGGAATTGTCTTTTATCATTGTCTTGATGAAAGTAGTTAAGTCTTTCGCAATTGACCAGGCTTATAATATTTGTATTACTGTATATAATGTTCTCTTGATTCTACTCACTTCACTTTGTATCATTCAATTTATATGTGTTGCCAGGTTTTTCTAAAGCTATCCTAATTATCATTTTTTATAGCACAATAATATTCTATCATAAGCTTCTACTGCAATATATTAAGTCAGTCCTCAATTGATGAGCAATTATTCAATTTCCAATTCTTTGTCACAATAAAAATAGCTGCTATAAATATTTTCAAAGTTTCTTGCTTCCCTTCTCATTTTGGCTATATTGGTTTTGTTTATCCAAACCTTTTTAATTTTATGTAATTAAAATTATCAATTTTACTTTCATTGTTCTATCTCTGATTTTGTTATAAACTCTGCATCTGACAGATTCACTTTCTATGATCTCCAATTTACTTATGATATTATCCTATATGTCCAAATCATGTACCCATTTTGACTTTATTTTGGTATATAGTCTGAAATGCTCTATACCTAGTTTCTTCCACACTACATTTCCAGCAATTTTTTTTAACACATGGTGAGTTCTTACCCACAAAACTTTGTAGACTTCCGGTTAAGATGGCGGAGAGGAGGCTCACAGTTGCATAAGCTCCGCGCTTTCTCTCACTATCCACTTCATTACAAGCCTCTGAATCAATGCTTGACTGAAAAAAACCCACAAATAGTTACCAAGAGAAGCCATCCTTGAGACCCGCCAAGAAAGGTCTGTCTTTACTGGAGGGCTGGGGCGGTTTTAGATCGGGCGCAGGCTGAGGGCAGCGGCAGTGAGAGCACGGGAGCAGAGCTGAGAGGGGGTGGGGAGTGATCGTAGCCGTCTCTGCGGGGAGAGCTTCGCTACAGGTTTGGAACCTGCAGCAAGTCAACAGCCCAGCAGAGAAGCTAAAAACACCGGGGCTGAAGAATACAACCGCAAACAGCTGGACTCTCTCAGGACCTGGCCCCCCCCCCTTTCCCCCCCCTCAGTGACTCAGCACGCTTTGGGATCTCAGAGCGCAGGCGCAGCACAGTCCTGCTAGTGCCTCACTGCTGCCACCTGCAGTCTGTAGAGGAAGCTCGATAACACACCCAGCCCCCCCCCAAAGAAAGACTCCAGTTTTTTCTGTTTTTCTTTGGTAGTTTATCTCTGATTAATAGACAGAATGAGCAAGAAGCTGAAGAGGACTTTAACCCTTGACAGCTTCTATACAGATAGAGAGCAGACTCTAAATCCTGAGGAGACTAAAAACAGGCAGTCCCCAGGTGATTCCCCAAAGGAGGAAATCATCTGTTCCTCAGCACAGATGAACCTCATAGAAGTGATTAAAAAGGCTCTCACAAGGGAGCTAGAAGAAAAATGGGAAAAGAGCCTGGAGAAGTCAGTTAAAGAGAGAGTGGATAAAGAAGTAAAATCCTTGAAAAATAGGATTAGTGAACTGGAAACAGAAAACAGCTCTCTAAAAAACAAAATTGGCGAAATGGAAAAAAATTCCACAGAACAAAAGAACTCAATTGGACAATTAGAGAAAGATTTTAAAAAAGTGAGTGAAGAGAATACTTCACTGAAAATCAGAATTGAACAAGTGGAATTGAATGACTCGAGGAGACAAGAAGAATCAGTCAAGCAAATCCAAAAAAATCAAACAATGGAGAAAAATGTGAAATACCTTCTGGGGAAGACAACAGACCTGGAAAACAGATCCAGGAGAGACAATCTGAGAATCATTGGACTCCCAGAAAAACATGATGAAAAAAAGAGCCTGGACACTGTCTTCCAGGAAATCATCAAAGAGAACTGCCCAGAAGTCATAGGAACAGAGGAAAAAATAAACATTGAAAGGATTCATCGATCACCCACTGAAAGGGATCCTAAAATCAAAACACCAAGGAATATAGTGGCCAAATGCCAGAACCCTCAGGTGAAAGAAAAAATATTGCAAGCGGCTAGAAAAACCCAATTCAAGTATCAAGGAGCCACAATAAGGATCACCCAGGATCTGGCAGCATCCACATTAAAAGATCGAAGGGCCTGGAATATGATATTCCGAAAGGCTAAGGAACTTGGTATGCAACCAAAAATAACTTACCCAGCAAGAATGAGCATCTTTTTCCAGGGAAGAAGATGGACATTCAACGAAGTAAGCGAATTTCATCTATTTCTGATGAAAAAACCAGAACTTAACAAAAAGTTTGATCTACAAATATAGAACTCAAGAGAAATCTAAAAAGGTAAAGATTAATCTTGAGAACTATATTTTGACTATATAGATGTATAAAGAATACATGTATACCTTGTTCTAGAAATTGATGTGGAAAGGACATTGTACCAGAAAAAGGGTAAAGTGGGGGTAGTACATCTCATGAAGAGGCATAGGAAACCTATTATATCTGAGAGAAAGAATGGAGGGGGATGAATATAGTGGGTATCTTACTGCCTTCAGAATTGGCTTTAAGTGAAAAATCTTAAGACATATTCAATCTATGGTGAAACTTCTCCCATCTCATTGAAAAGTGAGAAGGGAAAAGTGGAAAGGGAAGGAATAAGCTAAGCGGAAGGGAATACGGGAACTGGGAGGGAAAGGGGTAAGATAGGGGGAGGAACTCTAAGGCGGGGGGAGGGACACTAAAAAGGGAGGGCTGTGAGAAGCAAGGGGTGCTCACAAGCTTATTACTTGGAAGGGGGGGAAAGGGGAAAGAAGGGAGGAAAGCATAAACCGGGGTTAACAAGATGGCAAGTAATACAGAATTGGTCATTCTAACCATAAACGTGAACGGGGTAAACTCCCCCATAAAGAGGAAGCGGTTAGCAGAATGGATTAAAAGCCAGAATCCTACAATATGTTGTTTACAGGAAACACACCTGAAGCGGGGAGATACATGCAGGTTAAAGGTAAAAGGTTGGAGCAAAATCTACTATGCTTCAGGTGAAGTCAAAAAAGCAGGGGTAGCCATCCTGATCTCAGATCAAGCTAAAGCAAAAATTGACCTAATTAAAAGAGATAAGGAAGGACACTATATCTTGCTAAAGGGTAGCATGGATAATGAAGCACTATCTATATTAAACATATATGCACCAAGTGGGGTAGCATCTAAATTCTTAAAAGAGAAACTAAGAGAGCTGCAAGAAGAAATAGACAGTAAAACTATAATAGTGGGAGATCTTAACCTTGCACTCTCAGAATTAGATAAATCAAACCAGAAAATAAATAAGAAAGAAGTCAAAGAGGTAAACAGAATACTAGAAAAGCTAGATATGATAGATCTCTGGAGAAAATGTAATGGAGACAGAAGGGAATACACTTTCTTTTCAGCAGTTCATGGAACCTATACAAAAATTGACCATATATTAGGACATAAAAACCTCAAACTCAAATGTAGTAAGGCAGAAATAGTAAATGCATCCTTTTCAGACCACGATGCAATGAAAATTACATTCAACAAAAAAGCAGGGGGAAGTAGACCAAAAAATAATTGGAAACTAAATAATCTCATACTAAAGAATGATTGGGTAAAACAGCAAATCATAGACATAATTAATAACTTCACCCAAGAAAACGATAATAATGAGACATCATACCAAAATGTATGGGATGCAGCCAAAGCGGTAATAAGGGGAAATTTCATATCTCTAGAGGCCTATTTGTATAAAATAGAGAAAGAGAAGGTCAATGAATTGGGTTTGCAATTAAAAATGCTAGAAAAGGAACAAATTAAAAACCCCCAGTCAAACACTAAACTTGAAATTCTAAAAGTAAAAGGTGAGATCAATAAAATTGAAAGTAAAAAAACTATTGAATTGATTAATAAAACTAAGAGTTGGTTCTATGAAAAAACCAACAAAATAGACAAACCCTTAGTAAATCTGATTAAAAAAAGGAAAGAGGAAAATCAAATTGTTAGTCTTAAAAATGAAAAGGGAGAACTCACCACTAACGAAGAGGAAATTAGAGCAATAATTAGGAGTTACTTTGCCCAACTTTATGCCAATAAATTCGACAACTTAAATGAAATAGAAAAATACCTCCAAAAATACAGCTTGCCCAAACTAACAGAGGAAGAAGTAAATATCCTAAACAGTCCCATCTCAGAAAAAGAAATAGAACAAACTATCAACCAACTCCCTAAGAAAAAATCCCCAGGACCAGATGGATTTACATGTGAATTCTACCAAACATTTAAAGAACAATTAACTCCAATGTTATATAAACTATTTGAAAAAATAGGGATTGAAGGAGTCCTACCAAACTCCTTTTATGACACAGATATGGTACTGATACCTAAACCAGGTAGGCTGAAAACAGAGAAAGAAAATTATAGACCAATCTCCCTAATGAATATTGATGCTAAAATCTTAAATAAAATATTAGCAAAAAGATTACAGAAAATTGTCACCAGGATAATACACTATGACCAAGTAGGATTTATACCAGGAATGCAGGGCTGGTTCAATATTAGGAAAACTATTAACATAATTGACTATATCAATAACCAAACAAACAAAAACCACATGATCATCTCAATAGATGCAGAAAAAGCATTTGATAAAATCCAACATCCATTCCTAATAAAAACACTTGAGAGCATAGGAATAAATGGACTTTTCCTTAAAATAGTCAGGAGCATATATTTAAAACCATCAGTAAGCATCATATGCAATGGGGAAAAACTGGAACCTTTCCCAGTAAGATCTGGAGTGAAGCAAGGTTGCCCACTATCACCATTATTATTTAATATCGTATTAGAAACACTAGCCTCGGCAATAAGAGTCGAGAAAGATATAAAAGGAATTAGAGTAGGCAATGAGGAAACCAAACTATCACTCTTTGCAGATGATATGATGGTATACCTAGAGAACCCCAGAGATTCTACCAAAAAGCTATTGGAAATAATTCATAATTTTAGCAAAGTAGCTGGCTACAAAATAAATCCCCATAAATCCTCAGCATTTTTATACATCACCAACAAAACCCAACAGCAAGAGATACAAAGAGAAATTCCATTCAGAATAACTGTTGATACCATAAAATATTTGGGAATCTATCTACCAAAGGAAAGTCAGGAATTATATGAGCAAAATTATAAAAAAGTCTCCACACAAATAAAGTCAGACTTAAATAATTGGAAAAATATTAAGTGCTCTTGGATCGGCCGAGCGAACATAATAAAGATGACAATACTCCCTAAACTAATCTATTTATTTAGTGCTATACCAATCAGACTTCCAAGAAAATATTTTATTGATCTAGAAAAAATAACAACAAAATTCATATGGAACAATAAAAAGTCGAGAATCTCAAGGGAATTAATGAAAAAAAAATCAAATGAAGGTGGCCTAGCTGTACCTGATCTAAAATTATATTATAAAGCAGCAGTCACCAAAACCATTTGGTATTGGCTAAGAAATAGATTAGTGGATCAGTGGAAAAGGCTAGGCTCACAAGACAGAATAGTCAACTATAGCAATCTAGTGTTTGACAAACCCAAAGCCCCTAACTTCTGGGAAAAGAATTCAATATTTGATAAAAACTGCTGGGATAATTGGAAATTAGTATGGCAGAAATTAGGCATGGACCCACACTTAACACCATATACCAAGATAAGATCAAAATGGGTCTATGACCTAGGCATAAAGAACGAGACTATAAATAAATTAGAGGAACATAGAATAGTTTATCTCTCAGACTTGTGGAGGAGAAAGAAATTTGTGACCAAAGATGAACTAGAGACCATTACTGATCACAGAATAGAAAATTTCGATTACATCAAATTAAAAAGCCTTTGTACAAATAAAACTAATGCAAACAAGATTAGAAGGGAAGCAACAAACTGGGAAAACATTTTCACAGTTAAAGGTTCTGATAAAGGCCTCATTTCCAAAATATATAGAGAACTGACTCAAATTTATAAGAAATCAAGCCATTCTCCAATTGATAAATGGTCAAAGGATATGAACAGACAATTTTCAGAGGATGAGATTGAAACTATTACCACTCATATGAAAGAGTGTTCCAAATCATTATTGATCAGAGAAATGCAAATTAAGACAACTCTGAGATACCACTACACACCTGTCAGATTGGCTAAGATGACAGGAAAAAATAATGATGAATGTTGGAGGGGATGCGGGAAAACTGGGACACTAATGCATTGTTGGTGGAGTTGTGAACGAATCCAACCATTCTGGAGAGCAATCTGGAATTATGCCCAAAAAATTATCAAAATGTGCATATCCTTTGATCCAGCAGTGTTTCTATTGGGCTTATATCCCAAAGAAATACTAAAGAAGGGAAAGGGACCTGTATGTGCCAAAATGTTTGTAGCAGCCCTGTTTGTAGTGGCTAGAAACTGGAAAATGAATGGATGCCCATCAATTGGAGAATGGCTGGGTAAATTGTGGTATATGAATGTTATGGAATATTATTGTTCTGTAAGAAATGACCAGCAGGATGAATACAGAGAGGCTTGGAGAGACTTACATGAACTGATGCTAAGTGAAATGAGCAGAACCAGGAGATCATTATACACTTCGACAACGATATTGTATGAGGACATATTTTGATGGAAGTGGATTTCTTTGACAAAGAGACCTGAGTTTCAATTGATAAATGACGGACAAAAGCAGCTACACCCAAAGAAAGAACACTGGGAAACGAATGTGAACTATCTGCATTTTTGTTTCTCTTCCCGGATTATTTATACCTTCTGAATCCAATTCTCCCTACGCAACAAGAGAACTGTTTGGTTCTGCAAACATATATTGTATCTAGGATATACTGCAACATATCCAACATATAAAGGACTGCTTGCCATCTAGGGGAGGGGGTGGAGGGAGGGAGGGGAAAAAAAAATCGGAACAGAAATGAGTGTAAATATAATGTAATTATTAAATAAAAAAATTTATAAAAAAAAAAAAAAAAAAAAAAAAAAAAACTTTGTATCTTTGAGTTTATCAGACAATATATTAATATTGGCATTTATTACCTTGAATTGTGTATCTAATCAATGTTACTAATCCACTCTTCTGCTTTCCAGTGACAGACTGCTTTAGTGATTACAGTTTTGTAATATAATTTTGAAATCTGACACAATTAAGCCTCTTCCTTCACATGTTTTTCATTGATTCCCCAGATATCCTTGGCCTTTTTTCTTCCAACAAAGTTTGTAATTATTTTTTTCTAGCCTTATAAAATAATTCTTTGATAGTTTAATTGACATAGTTATGACTAAATAAATTAATGTAATTCATTTTATGATATTGGCACAGCCAATTCATAAGCTATTAATATTTCTCTGATTATTAAAAACTGTCTTTGTGTGGAAAGTGTTCCATAATTTTGTTCTTATATCCCCTTGGAGAATGGATTGATTTCTTATAAATTAGAGTCAATTATCTATATATTTTGGAAATGAGGCTTTTATCAGAATCTTTGAGTGTAAAAATCTTTTCCCAGTTTATTGCTTCCCTTCTAACCTTGTCTACATTAGTTTTGTTTGTACAAAAACTTTTCAATTTGATATAATCAAAATTTTCTATTTTGTGATCAATAATGATCTCTAGTTCTTCTTTGGTCATAATTTCCTTCTTTTTCCACAGGTCTGAAAGGTAAACTATCCTCTGTTCTTCTAATTTATTCATAATCTCATTCTTTATGTGTATGTCATGAACCCATTTTGACCTTATCTTGGTGTATAGTGTTAAATGTGGGTCAATGCCTAGTTTCTGCCATACTAAATCCCAATTTACCCAGCAGGTTTTGTCAAACAGTGAGTTCTTATCCCAAAATCTGGGGACCTTTGGGTTTCTCAAACACTAGATTGTAAAGGGCTGAATCTCTGAGCAGATGCACTTGGATAACCGAGCACTTAATGAAGAAGATGTAAGGGCAGATAATTGGAAATTTGTAGGAGATTAACTATGTGAAAATTATAATGATAATGGTTCTGAGTCAATTTCCAAAGAAACATTATATATACACAACATAATAAAATTGGCTTTAAAAAAAATCCTGCAAGTTATAGAAGAAAGAAGTTTTTGGAACAGCCAGATGAAGAAGTGTGAGGAAAAAGAGGAAGACAAAGAACAATTTAATGACCATATCCCCACAGGGCATGGAGATTTAAGTGAGGTTCAATGGTATAGTGATTTTCCATCTCATCAGGCAGCTTCAACCCTGCTTACAGAGCAGCTAATTGACACAACCCCATAAACTCCACCTTCTAGGATGGAGGGAGGAGGAGTGGTGGGAGGGGCAGTGATGCCACCAGCACATCCCTCCCAGCAACCACCCCCTCCTATGAGTAGGTTGCAAAAGGCAGTATTTAAGGCCACAGAGGAAGGGAAGTATATAGCTGAGTTAAAACTACAAATATATCCTGTGATTCAACACTTTAACTCTTCAAGTCAAGAAAGTAGAAAATACACTCCTTTTGATCTAGAAATCCCCAAAGACCTGAAAAAGACTTGCACTTTTTATGGGGCTACATCAGCTTATGTTAAGATGTTATTACAGAAGTTGGCTTATGATATCTTAATCCCTACTGACTGGAAATCTATAGCAAGGACATGCTTAGAACCTGGACAAAACTTGTGGCTTTCTGAATATAATGAGCTCTATAGGATGCAAGCCCAACAAAATAGTCAAAGTGGAGTTAACACCTGTGACCAACTAACAGGTGTGGGTTCTTATACAGACATTTCAGTACAGATTAATTACTCCATAGCAGCATATGAGCAAATTGCTGCTGCTGCTATCAAAGCATGGACTTCTATCCACAATAAAAATGACAAGGGTGAAGCCTTCACAAAAATAACACAAAAGCCAAATGAACCCTTTGCTGATTTTGTGGGACTTTTGCAGACAGCTGTCATATGAACTAATGGTGAAAATACAGTAACAGCCATTTTGATAAGGCAACTTGCTAAAGAAAATACTAATGAGGTTTGTAGAAGAATTATACTAGGACTATGCAAGGATGCTCCTTTAGATGAGATCATAAGACGCTGTGCCACAGTGGGCACAAATGCCTTTTATAGCCAGGCTATGACGCAGATTTCACAAGATCCCATCATGGGAATAAAGGGTCCCTTCTGGCAAGGGACTTCAAGAGATACTTGTCAATGCTTTCAATGTGGTAAAGTAGGGCATATGAAAGCTCAATGTTGGCATAGAGACAGAATGAGAAAACAGGGTGGGAGAACAAGAACCAATACCCCATGTCCAAAATACAACAGAGGCTTCCATTGGACCTCTGAATGTAGACTGATTCAGGGAAATGGGATGAGGGGCCCAGCTCCAGAGCCCCAGGCAAAAAACACTTAGAGCATGATGGCAGCTGATGGTACACCCAGAGAGAACCTAGAAGTCCAGTATCCAGAGATGCCCAATCAGCCAAGAAGCCATCTGATAGGAGAAAGGGATTACACAATCAATCAGCTAGGAAGCAACTTGATGGGAAAAGGGGATTACAATTGGGGACAATAGAGTTGTATGCAAATGAGACAACTGAGATACTCCCTGGAGAAGTGAAATCTGCTCCTCTCCAGTCTATGGATCCCTTGCCTCCAGGCACAGTAGGCTTGACCATTTCACCTCCTGAGAGTACATACAAAATAGTGTCCATCCATACACTGATGCAGGAAACTGGGGAATGTGTAGATAATATCCAAGTCACTAATACAGGTAGACAATGTGACATCATCCAGGAGAAGTAGTAGCTTCAGGTTTACTAATACAGACTCCTAATAAGCAATCTGGTGATAGTAACCCAGATTCTGACTCCAAGCAACAAAATCCAGGAATATACTAGACAGCAGCTGTGACAGCTGACTGACCTATGCTCACTATCTATATAAAAGGTAGGCGATTAGAAGAATTGGAAGACACTGGTGCAGATTGTACAGTCATTAGAGGTGAAAACTGGCCCAGTCACTGACCAAAGATTAAGGCTGATACCTACATGTCTGGCATAGGACGATCAATAGCAGCTGAAGTTAGTGCTACCCCTCTGAAATGGACTTTTGAAGGTGAAACAGGAGTTTTTACTCCTTTTGTAATTGAAAAAATCCCCATCAATCTGTGGGGAAGAGACATTTTACAACTATTATGGTTAAAAATGAGTACTTCAGTTTTTTAGGCAGGGCTGCTATTGAAGGCCTGCAATACTTTCACCTGTTCCTATCCAATGGAAAACTGATATACAATGGAAAACTGTGGATAGAACAGTGGCCCTTAGGTAGCAATAAAATTCAGACTTTATTAGAAATACCATGTTTCCCCGATAATAAGACCTATCCCAAAAATAAGCCCTCTCCTTACTGTGTAAGATTCCTCTAAAATAAGCCCTCCCCTGAAAATAAGCCCTATTGAGATTGCTACTATAGTGAAGGTGATCCCCTGCGCTACACACTACATTATGGTACCCTCTGTATGCACCGTCTCCCGCACCCCCCTCTCCCCAGGTGAAACACACACCGCGCTCCGAGCTGCATCCAATCAAAGCTGCAGCAGTGAGTATGTCATCCTGTTCTTCCCCAGTGATTTGCTTGCTGACGCCATTGAGAGCAGTGCCGCGGAGGAGAGCTGAGGCAGGACAACATAAAAACCCAGTATGTAAGCGGGAGTGAGGGGGCATGATGTAGGATAAAAGGGGCATGATGGAGAATAAAAGAAGAACTCAGCCAGCACTCACCACGATAAAGAAATGAAGAACTTCCTTGCAGAGAGAAGAATAGATCAAGTAATGATTCCTGCAGGAATGACTGCCTATCTCCAGACCCTTGATATTGCAATAAACAAGCCATTCAAGGACCATTTGCGCATAGAAGTCAATGACTACAATGAAAATAGAATGGAAAGAAATCAGTGTGGAAACTTTGTGAAGCCCTATCTGTAAGAAGTCATGATTTGGGTGAAGAAGTCATGGGATAAAATTACTGACAGCTGTGTTGCCAAGACACTACGAGCAGGTTACTTGGACAAGATATGTTCATTTAAAGAGAGCTATATTGCTGGACATGACAGATTGGGTCCACTTCTTCTGAAGGAAATAGAGGCGCAAGACATCCAGGATGGAATTCAGGGTATGGACACTTATGACGATGTTGTTGAAAAAGATGACATGATCATTATTGAATAAAGGGGTTTTTTTTGTTCACATTTACCTGTTTATTAAAATTGCTGTCAATGTTCATTAAAATAAGCCCTCCCCTGAAAATAAGCCCTCTGGTGTTTTTCTGTTCAAAAAAATAATAAGAGTCTTATTATCGGGGAAACACGGTAGTAAAGGAGCAAGTTTACCAAGGATGCTTACAACCTTCTCTAAGTCCTTGGAATTCCCCAGTATTTGTTGTAAGAAAGAAATCTGGAAAATCGAGGATGTTGACTGATTTAAGAAAAGTAAATGAACAGATAGAAACTTCCATATGTGTTTAACTTCCATATGCCTCAGTTTGCTCATGTATAATAAGCATAAAAATATCACAACATATTTTTATGAACTTTAAATGAGTGAATATATATGACTTAAAGTACTACATTAATGTCAATATAATTCTTTGCTTCTTTAACTTTTTTGTTTTTGCTTGATAGATTATTACCCATATGATACTGTTAATACATATTTTATACATTTCATTAAATATTTCCCGATTACATCTTAAATTTTTTACATTCATTTATAACATTTCTAGTTTGAAATTCTCTCCATTCTTATTGCTGTTTTTTCTTTCTAAGAAGGCAAACTATATCAAGTAAACAAGTGAAATCATGCAAAATAATTTTTGTTATGGGAGCCACCTGCCAGTGGCTGCTGGGGATCCAGCTCAGACCAGCAGAATGGATTCCTTCATGTGAGAGGATAATAATGATACAAGGAGACTGAGAAGGAGTTGCATTCTCTGACCTCTCTCCTCTTCCTTCTTGCCTCCAATTTATTTTATTACCAATCCACAAGCAACATCTGTGTCAGTAAAGGTTGATTTGCAATTCCTTCAGGGTTGTTATAATTCATAGCTGTGGGGGCTTTTGGAGAACTGACATGCTCCTTCACACTTGGGTGTGATCCTTTATAGATTTTGATATTAGTCTTATTGTAAAAAAAAAAAAACAGACAAAAAGAGAGAAAAAAAGTTTTTAAATGTGCTTGAATTTGCATTCAAATTTTATTGGTTGAGTTCCAAATTAAATTCTCTTTAGAAGTGGATAACATTTTTCATTATGAGTCCTTTGGAATTATCTTGGCTCATTGTCTTGATAAGAGTTCTTAAGTTGTCTTCCACAGTTTATCTTGCTTAAAATATTGCCATTATTGTATATAATGTTTTGCTGGCTTTGCTTACTTCATTTTATATAAGTGCATATAAACCTTCCCAGGTTTGTTTGCTTTTTTTTTTCTTTCTGATGCTATCCAATTTCTCCTTTCTTATAATAGTATTATAATAGTAATCTTGCAATAGTATTTCATAATATATACCACAACTTGTTCAGTCTTTCCCCAATTGTTGAATTTATAATTCTTTATTATGATAAAAAATAACCATTACTAATATTTTTCAAAAAATATATCATTTTTCTTTTATTTCATATTTTTGGAATACAGACTTAGTAGTGGTATTGCTAAGTCAAAAGGCATGCAAAGGTTTTGTTTTTGTTTTTGTTTGGTTTGTTTGTTTGTTTTTTGCCCTTTGGGCATAAGTACCAAATTATTATTTGAAATATTGGAATAGTTCAAACTCTGCCAACCAGGGCTTAGTGTCCCAATTTTTTCACATCCTTCCTAGCATTTGTCATTTTCTTTTTCTGTCCTATTAGCAAATCTGATAGTTGTTAGGTATACCTCAGAGTTGTTTTAATTTTCATTTCTCTAATCAGTAGTGATTTGGAATGTTTTTCATATTCCTATTGATAGCTTTGTTTTCTTCTTCTAAAAACTTCCTATTCGTATCTTTTGGCCATTTAGCAACTGGGAAATGGTTAATATTAATATGTTTGGCTCGCTTTCATATATATTTGAGAAATGAAACATTTATTAAAGAAATTTGCTGTAAGAAAATGGGAAATGTTTTTAACCTTGTATAACATGATCACTCACAGGAGAATCCCAGCTCCATTTCAAAGATGAATTAGATTGTTAGCCATGGCATTTATGTAAGGACTTCTAGAAGGCAGCTTATCTCTCACAAAAACTGGTCATGTAGTGTTGGAATCTTTACAAACTGCTAACTAATTAGAGTTGATCTAATCTTACAAGAAGATGTTTTGGGCCAGAACCTGAAACAAGGTACTAAGTAGAACTAATTAATACAAGGCTTGTGTTTGCACCTTTACTCATTGGAGTTCACAAGTATGTCAGCTTCACAAAGTAAACTTTGTAACTTTGGGAATTCACACCTCCCTTAAAGCTCTTAGGCCCAGAGAGCACTATGGGAGAAAACCCATAATCCCTCTCTCTCGTATCCCACAATTCATCCCTCTTATATAAAAGAAACAGACAGAGGCTCTCGGTCAGATTTCAGCAGAATTACGCCAGAAGCCCTCTCTCCGAGGCGAGGCAAGACAGAATATTTTCCATTTGGCTGGCTGGTGGCAGAAGAAGAATTTTCAGAGGATAAAGCTACGAGTGGAGAGTTCAGTGGACAACCAGATTCATCTTCATCTCATACCACTGTGGTAGGTGACTGGGCTCCTGCACTCCCCCCACTGAGACCAAGCTAGTCTGAAAGACTCACCAGAAAGCTAGCCGAGCCCCAAGTGAAGGAGACAAGAGATTCATTCCGTCTCTGTGTTGGTTGGAGGCTGAAGAAAGCAGAGGCAGAGGCTGAAGGACAAAACCTTTGGATTTGGAGACATTCGGAGGGCTCTAAGCCAAAACGGCTATGTTTTGAGAAGAACAAGAACCCCAACATTTTAACTCACCACATTTCTTTGAACTCCAACATTTTGGCGCCCTGAACGTGGGACTAACAGACCCCTCAGTGGATTTCAGTGGAAAAGCTACGATCCTGATTCCAGTGGAAAAGCCTCTGATCCTGATCCAGTGGAAAAGTCTTCTTGACCCAGAAATTAGAGTGAGTAAGAAATTTTGTTTAAAGAGTTAAAGTAGAATTTCAGCTAAGATGGGACAGATATTTAGAAAACAGCCTGTTTCTGTTCAAGGAAAATGTTTAGAGAGCATTGTCAAAATTATGGAAAGCCAAGGTTTAATTATAAGTTTACAGCAAATCACTGAACTTTTACAAATTGTAAAGGACATATATCCTTGTTTCTCTCTGGAAAAGGAATTAGATCTAAATGAATGGAAATTGGTTGGAGAGGATCTTTGTCAATTCTATAATAAAAATGGGCCTAACTCAATAATTAATACATATAATGTAATACAATTGGCTATAAGAAGTTATTTAAGTGATACAATGAAGAAAAAGAAAGTGCAGGAGGAAGAGGTGTCAACTATACTAGGTGAAAAGGAGGATGAATCAGATGAGAATGGAGTTAATTACAATTCTGAGAATGATACTTCACAGCAGGAGGAATTAGGTGATTCCACATCTCATGACCCTCCCCCTCAATTAACCCTTCATGGGTGGAACAAGGGGGAGGGAGAGAGACAGAAACACAGTCAGCTTTTCCTGTAAAGCAGAATTTGACAAGATTAGAAAAAGCATTAATTAAAGCAAAAAATGAAGGAGAAGATATATCTGATTTTATAAATGCATATCCTGTGATGGAAAAGCTTGACTCTTCAGGTCAAAAAGAGAGAAAATACACTCCTTTTAATTTGGAAAAAATTAAAGATTTGAAAAAGGGTTGCACTCTTTATGGGGCTACATCATCTTATGTGAAGATGTTATTAGATAATTTATCTTATAAAATCTTAACCCCGAATGATTGGAAATCCATAGCCAAAACATGTGTAGAACCTGGACAAAATTTATTGTGGCTTTCGGAGTTTCATGAATTATGTAGGATTCAAGCCCAACACAATAGACAAACAGGAACTATTGGATAAATCACTTTTGACCAACTAGCTGGTCAAGGTCAGTATGCAGAGAGTTCAGAACAGATTTATTATCCCATAACAGTGTATGAGCAAATTTCTAAGGTTGCAATAAAAAACTTGGAATTCTCTCCCTGGACAGAAAGATGGAAATAATGCTTTCACACAAATAGAGCAAGGTCCCAATGAACCTTTTGCAGATTTTGTGGGATGTTTACAAACAGCTGTAATAAGAACCATTGGAGATAATGCAGCAACAGAAATAATGACCAGACATTTGGCTAAGGAAAATGCCAATGAGGTTTGCAAAAGAATTATATGGGGGCTAGACAAAGATGCTCCTTTGGAGGAGATCATAAGACGCTGTGCCACAGTGGGCACAAATGCTTATTATACCCAAACTATGATTAATATGGGAAGACAGGGTCCCTCTTGGCAAAGGACTTCTAGAGAAATTCGTCGATGTTTTCAGTGTAGAAAAGTTGGACATCTAAGAGCCCAATGTAGATACAGAGATACAATGAGAAGACAGGGTGAGAGAATAAAACCCAAAACCCCATGTCCAAAATGTAACCAAGGCTTTCACTGGGCCTCTGAATGTAGATTGCAGGGAAATGAGAGGTGGAGCCCAGCTTCAGGACCCCAGGTGGGGCAAGATGGCAGCTGAAGTTACACTCAGAGAGTCTTTAGAAATTCAATAGTAAGATATGATCAATCAACCAAAAGGCAAACAGATGGAAGAAGGAGATTACACAATCAATTAGCCAAAAGGCAATCGGAGGGGAAAAGGGGATTGCAATTAGGAAAAACAGAGTTGTATGCAGTAGAGACTACTGAGATATCCCTTGGAGAGGTGAAATCTGTTCCTGTCCAGCCTATGGATCCCTTGCTTCCGGACACAGTAGGCTTGACCATTTCACTTCCTGAGGGTGCTTACAAAACAGTGGCCATCCACACACTGATGTGGGAAACTATGGAATTTGTAGCTAATATCCTAGTCACTAACACAGGTAGAGAACCTGTGATTTATCAACCAGGAGAAGTAGTAGCATCAGGCTTACTGTTACATACCCCTGACAGACAATCTGATGATGGTTGCCCAGATGCTGACTTCAAGCAGCAGAGTCCAGAAATATTTTGGACTGCAGCTGTGACAGATGACCGACCTATGCTCACTATTTATGTGAATGGAATACCACTAAAAGGATTGGTAGACACAGGTGCAGATCGTACTGTAATTAGAGGTGCCAGCTGGCCCAATCACTGGCTAAAGATTAAGGCAGACACCTATATGTCTGGTGTAGGAGGATCAATAGCAGCAGAAGATAGTGCTGCCCCTATGAAATGGACATTTGAAAATGAAACAGGAGTTTTTACTCCTTTTGTGGTTGAAAAAATCCCCATCAATCTGTGGGGAAGAGACATTTTGCAGCAGATAGGATTACAATTAAGTACTTCGGCTTTATGGCAGGGCTGCTGTTGAAGGCCTGCCAGTACTCTCACCAGTTCCTATTCAGTGGAAAACTGATACACCAGTGTGGGTAGAACAGTGGCCCTTAACAAGAGATAAAATTCAGGCCTTAGTAGACATAGTGCAAGAACAACTTGACCAAGGACACTTACAACCTTCTCTAAGTCCTTGGAATTCTCCAGTATTTATTATAAAAAAGAAATCTGGAAAATGGAGGATGTTAAGTGATTTAAGAAAGGTAAACGAACAGATGGAAACTATGGGACCTTACCCAGTGCTTGTGGCTAGAATTTTATTAAATGCCATTAAGCAAGCAGTACAATTATCTGGGACAAGACCTGACAAGATATACACCTTTTATACAAATGCACAAATTAATGTATGCTGTGAGACCATTCCAGAGTGGCAAATTTTATTGGCCATGGCTCCAAATTTTGCACATGGATCTCCATTAAAGATAACCAGACTACTGCATAATTGGCAATGGATTTTTGAGGAGAAGGTTTCTAAGGTTCCTCTTAAAGGACCAACTATCTTTACAGACGCAGCCAAACAAAATATTTGTGCTGTATACTCTCATGATTTAACCGTAAAAAGAGTAGTCAGAACTCCTTTTCAGTCCACTCAGCAGAACAAATTATATGCGATCATGCTAGCTCTCACTTATTATCCAGGCGACATAAATATAATATCTGATTCAGCCTATTCAGTAGGTGTGGTACAAAGAATTGCCACAGCCCAAATAAAATTTGCAGCTTCTAATATATATCAGCTCTTTAAGGAACTTCAAGAGCAAGTGAGAAAGCATCCACGAAAGATTTATATCCTGCATGTCCACTCACATAGTGGACTTCCAGGTCCTATTTTTGATGGAAATTCAAAGGCAGATAGCCTTTTAACTATGTTGGCCAGTACGCCTTTATTTCAGGAGGCCCAGGAATCCCATTCTAAATATCATCAGGCCGCTCGAGCTTTGCATTTACAGTTTGGGATTACAAAAGAAGAAGCTAGGAGCATAGTGAAAAGCTGTACAGCTTGCCTTCCCTTCCACGCTCCTACACTGCCTCCAGGGAAGAACCCTCGTGGTTTGAGAACCAATGAAATCTGGCAAATGGATGTGACCCATTATAAATCTTTTGGTCATCTGTCTTTTATCCATGTTGTGGTAGACACCTTTTCAGGATTCACTTTTGCCATACCAGCAGGAAAAGAGACAGCCCGAGTGGTCACTGAATTCCTCATTCAAGCATTTGCAATTATGGGTGTGCCACAAGAAATAAAAACAGATAATGGACCGGCATATACCTCCAAACATTTTGAACACTTTTGTGCACAGTATAAGATTTTACACACTACTGGCATACCCTTTGATCCTCAAGGTCAGGCAATCATAGAAAGAAGAAACAGGGACATTAAGACACTCCTCCAAAAACAAAAGAAAGGGGGAGCCACGGGTAACCCTAGAGAACTTCTAAATTTAGTTCTCTATACCATTAATTTTTTAATCTTTGATAAAGATGCACTGGCTCCAGCAGACAGGTTTTATAACCCACCAGAAGAGTAGTGTCCAGTGCGAGCCGCTCCACTATCTTTAGATAATCGCCAGGTGATGTGGAGAGATCCAGAAAGTGGTGAATGGAAGGGACCAGATAGGCTAACTGCTTGGGGGAGAGGATTTGCTTACATCTCTACATGTGGAGAAGGAATCAGATGGGTGCTGACGAGCCGCATTCGCCTTGTCCATCGCAGAGAGATGGAGCAGACCCTTGAAACAAAGGAGAAGACCCAAAAAATATCGGATGGTTCTGTTGCTGATTGTGCTCACCATTGAAAGAGCATAGCTGCAAAGGAGACTGTTAAAAAGACTTTTGAAATCTTCAGGGATCATTGGATTTCCTAACACAAGGTGAAACTGTTTTAGTTCTTGAAAAACCAGCAAGAATCATTGGGTTCCCTGAGATGAAAAATTGTTGATGAGACTTTTTGCAGTACTTCAGAGCTTACAGGAATTATTAGATTCCTGGCACATGAACTAATGGACAATGGATTGCTTATGGACTATTTCTAGGATTTATGGACATGTGTAAATTTTCAGGTTGATTCTTGTTATTTGTTACATTACTACTAGCCTGTGTTATATTGCTATGTGCTTATGTAAATTATGTGTAATGCCTCCCATATTGATGGATTTATATATACCATGTATATCTGTATATCATGTATAACAGTGTATATCTGTTTCAAAGTTCTGGCCCATATTCATGGATTTATGTGTACCTGTTTCAAGTGAGCCCCTTCAGAAACCTGCTAATCTGATTTGACTTCCTATTTCCTTTGGTGTTTTCATCTCCCTTCCTGAGGTGTCAGGGAAGGCGTGATCACCTTTTTTTGGGGTTCTCACCTCCTTGAGAAATCAGGGAGGTCATGACCACCCTATGTTCTAAAACAAAAGAAAGGAGGAGATGTTGAAATCTTTACAAACTGCTAACTAATTAGAGTTGATCTAATCTTACAAGATGTTTTGGGCCAGAACCTGAAACAAGGTACTAAGTAGAACTAATTAATACAAGGCTTGTGTTCACACCTTTACTCATTGGAGTTCACAAGTATGGGAGTTTCACAAAGTAAACTTTGTAACTTTATGAGTTCACACCTCCCTTGAAGCTCTTTGGGCCAGAAAGCACTATGGGAGAAAACCCACAATCCCCCTCTTGAAGGAGCATAAATAGAGCTTCAATGGGCCAGTCAAAGAAGTCCTTCAGAGTGAAGAAGCTACAAGTCGAGATTTCAGCAGAATTACGCCAGAAGCCCTCTCTCGGAGGCAAGGCAGAATATTTTCCATTTGGCTGGCTGGTGGCAGAAGAAGAGTTTTCAGAGGAAAAAGCTACGAGTCAAGAGTTAGTGGACAACCAGATTCATCTTCATCTCACACCACTGTGGTAGGTGGCTGGGCTCCTGCACTCCCCCCACTGAGACCAAGATGGTCTGAAAGACTCACCAGAAAGCTAGCCGAGCCCCAAGTGAAGGAGACAAGAGATTCATTCCATCTCTGTGCTGGTTGGAGTCTGAAGAAAGCAGAGGCAGAGGCTAAAGGACAGAACCTTTGGATTTGGTGACATTCTGAGGGAGCTCTTGGAACCAAGCAGAGAGATAGATCTCTAAGCTAACCGGGCTATATTGGGGATAATAAAAGATCTGAACTTTTATCACCTGGCTGCATTTGGGAAGAAGATCACCACAAACAACAATACTATATGATGATCAATTCTGATGAACATGGTTCTCTTCAACAATGAGATGAACCAGATCAGTTCCATTTGTTCAATAATGAATAGACTCAGCTACACCCAGCGAAAGAACTCTGGGAAAAGAGTGTGAACCACTACATAGAATTCCCAATCCCTCTATTTTTGTCTGCTTACATTTTTTATTTCCTTCTCAAGTTAATTTTACCTTATTTCAAAGTCTGATTCTTTTGTGCAGCAAAATAACTGTATGGATATGTAAACATATATTGTATTTAACATATACTTTAACATATTTAACATGGGTCTACCTGCCATCTGGGGGAGGAGGGAGAGAGAGAAGGGGGATTATGGGTTTTCTCCCATAGTGCTCTCTGGCCCTAAGAGCTTTAAGGGAGGTGTGAATTCCCAAAGTTACAAAGTTTACTTTGTGAAGCTGGCATACTTGTGAACTCCAATGAGTAAAGGTGCAAACACAAGCATTGTACTAATTAGTTCTACTTAGTACCTTGTTTCAGGTTCTGCCCAAAACATCTTCTTGTAAGATTAGATCAACTCTAATTAGTTAGCAGTTTGTAAAGATTCCAACAATGTAGTCTATCATTTCGATTAACAATGTATTCCACTAACTTTAAAGATGAGGTGGTATCTTAGAGTTGTCTTAATTTGCATTTCTCTGATTAATAATGACTTGGAGCATCTTTTCATATGGCTAGAAATGGTTTCAATTTCTTCACCTGAGAATTGTCTATTCGTATCCTTCAAAAGAGGTAACATTTTTTAGGGAAGATTATTATCCACAAACAGGTAAACAGATGTAACCATCTTACTTCAGAATAAAGGCAAGCTGCTCTTATTCTTTTCCCTATTTTCCCTTAAGTTTCTTATATTCCTTCTAATTTGAGGCTATATTGATTTGGTTTATGGAAAAGTTTTTTTTTCCCTTCAAAATGCAGGTAATTAAAATTATTAATTTTACTTCCCATGATCCTCTACATTGCTTGTTCTGTTTAAAAAAAAAAAAAAAAACTCTTTCCTTATCCACGGATTTGACAAGACACCTTTGTCATGCTCCCACAATTTCCTTATGATATTATTATTTATGTCTAAATCATGTATCCATTTTGTCCTTATTTGGGTATATAGAGTAGGGTATTTTTATGCTTAGTTTCTAACATACTGCATTGCAGTTTTCCTAATATTTTTCAGGTGATTAATTTTTACTATACAAGCTTGTATCTTTGTGTTTCTCAAAGTACTGTGTGAGAATCCAGAAAAATGCCACACAAAAAAAGACTCACAAAGGACTTGATGGATTCCAAAAGCAGATGGAAACACACTATTTTCACTTTACTTTTTAATATTTTTTCTTTTGTTTCTGTTTCTTCTTTCACAACATAACTAATATGGGAATATGTTTTACACAATTGGACATTCATAATATATATCAAATTGTATACTGTCTTAAGAAAGAGAAGGAGGAGGAAAATGGAATTTAAAATGTTATAAAAATGAATGCGAAAAATTGTCTTTTCATGCAATGGGAAAAAATGTTATTTTAATTTTTTTTTGTATTTTTGTATGTAATCGATTTTACTTATCTAGAAATGTGTTTCTTGGCTGGTAACAGACTACTTGATGATTATGCTTTGCAATTTTTTTCTTTTTCATTAAATATTATCTAAATCCATGTAAAAGAATTTTAAAGAAATCTTTTTTTTTAAATATTGAATTTCAAATTCTTTCTCTCCTGTCTCCATGTCTGTCCTGAAAATGACAGCACTTTTTATTTCTATTATACATGTGAAGTCATGCTAAACTTATTACTATATTACCCCTTGTACACAAACAAAACAAAGACAAAATAAAAACATAAAAATAAGAAAGTATTTAAAATAATACTTCAATATGCATTCTGAGTTTATCAGTTCTTTCTCTGGAGGTAGTTAACATTTTTATTTCTATTTGTGGGTTCTTTGGATTTATTTTGGATCAATTGTTTTTATCAGTTGCCAAATCTTTCATAGTTCATCAACTTATTCTTTAGGATTAGATTATTTAGTTTCCAATTAAATTTTATTCTTTATTGAATTTACTTTTTGTTCAACTATGACCTAAAAATGTGGTCTGAAAAATTATGGTCTAAACTGCTTTTCTGCATTTGATTATGAAATTTATATGCCCTAATATATGGTCAATTATTATGAAGACATCATGTAGAGTTGAGAAAAAGTCATGCTCCTTTATATTTTTACTAAGTTTTCCCCAGAAGTTTATTATATATAACTTTAAGAGTCTTTGCATCTCTTTAAGTTCTTTCTTGTTTGTTTTATGGTTAAATTTATTAGACTCTCAGAAGGAGAACTTGACTTCAACCATGAAAATAATTTTAGTGATTATTTCATCTTTTAAT
Source organism: Antechinus flavipes (assembly GCF_016432865.1). Lineage (NCBI taxonomy): Eukaryota > Metazoa > Chordata > Mammalia > Dasyuromorphia > Dasyuridae > Antechinus > Antechinus flavipes. Next base: position 155,441,189 of record NC_067399.1, on the reverse strand, counting down.
TCATTTAATTTTTTCCTTTAAGAATGTGGATATTATGACATTGGTATATATCTGCTTAGTATTAATATTACTTTATTTTTATAATGCCTTTTAGCAAAAGGTAGTTTTTATTTATGTCGTTAATTTAGATCTCTTGTTGCTTTTATCAGAGATAATGATTGATACCTCAATGTCTTTTTTTCAGTTCAGCTGAAACAAATTCTCCAACACAATTTTAGTTCTATGTGTGTCTTTCTTTTGTGTGTGTGTGTGTGTGTGTGTGTGTGTGTGTGTGTGTGTTTGTGTCTGTAAATAATATCTTGCTGGATTCAGGTTTTTAATCTATTCTGCAATCTTCCGTCATTTTATGGGTGATTTCATCCCATTCACATTTACAATTATGACTACTACTAATTTATTTCTTTCCATTATATTTCCCATTTATCCTTCTTTCTTTCTTTATTATTTTTCTCTTCCAAGTCTGTTTTACTTTTCACCACCACCTTCTTTTATCTGCCCTCCCTTTTGTCATCCCTATTTATAGCTCTTATCCTCTTTCCATTTTATTTTACTATTAATTAAAATAGCCTTCTAATTCTATTTAAAGTAACTGCTGATAGTATAAAATATTTGGGAATCTGTCTGCCAAGGGAAAGTCAGGAACTATATGAAGAAACCTACAAAAAACTTGCCACACAAATAAAGTCAGATCTATTGTGTATTTTGTGTATTAAGTGCTCTTGGATCGTTCAAGCAAATATAATAAAGATGACAATACACCTAAACTAATCTATTTATTTAGCACTATAACAATCAGACTCCCAAAAAACTATTTTAATGACCTAGAAAAAATTCATCAGAAGAACAAAAGATCAAGAATTTCGAGAGAATTAATGGGAAAAAAAATCAAATGAATGTGGTCTAGTTGTACCAGATCTAAAACTATATTATAAAGCAGCAGTCACCAAAACCATTCAGTATTGGCTAAGAAATAAACTACTTGATCAGTGGAATAGGATAGATTCAGAGGATAAAATAGTCAATAATCTTAATAATCTAGTGTTTGACAAATCCAAAGACCCAGCTTGTGGGATAAAAATTCACTGTTTGACAAAAACTGCTGGGAAAATTGGAAATTAGTATGGCAGAAACTAGGCATTGATCCATACTTAACACCATACACCAAGATAAGGTCAAAATGGGTTCATGATCTAGGTATAAAGAATGAGATTATAAATAAAATAGAAGAACATAGGATAGTTTACCTCCCAAACCTGTGGAGGAGGAAGGAATTTGTGACCAAAGAAGAATTAGAGATTGTAATGTTCTTCTCTAAATTGCAATGTTCTCTGGGAGCAGATTTCTTGTGGGGCTTCTGGAGGCAGCCTTAGTTTCAATTCAGAGTAATAATCACCTCAAATCCAGCCAGGAGTTAAAGTCCAAATTTTTTGTTTCCTTTTAAGTCTTGTCTTCTTCCTTGGGCTCAGTTAGCTATCTTAGAGGCTTATCTTTCTCCTTGGTTCCTGCCGCTAGTCCTTTGCCTCTGCCAGCTTCAGCCTCTAGCTCCCTCCAAATCTCCAGCCAGCACAAAGTTGGAATATGGAATGACTCTGACTCTCCCTCCAAGAGTGGCCTTGTCTGTCTAGCCCTGAGAGCTTCTTGCTTATATGCTGTACACTGAGTACACACCAATCATTATATCACTGGGAAACCATTATTTGTTGTAGGATTAAATCAAATAGATTTAAACATTATCTCCTCAATTCCACTTAGTACCTTGTTTCAAGTTCTGGCCCATAACATTTCCTTGTAGGATTAGATAAAGCATACTGAACCATGCTAAATTAGATAATTATTGTCTCTATTAATTCCACTGTCTTAGTACCTTATAAGAATCTTAACAAGAGATCATTATTGATCACAAAATAGAAAATGTTGGTTATATCAAATTGAAAAGCTTTTGTACAAACAAAACTAATGCAGACAAGAATAGAAGGGAAATAATAAACTGGGAAAACATTTTCACAGTCAAAGGTTCTGATAAAGGCCTCATTTCCAAAACATATAGAGAATTGAATCTAATATATATGAAATCAAGCCATTCTCCAATTGATAAATGGTCAAAGGATACAGACAGACAATTTTCAGATGAAGAAACTGAAACTATTTCTAGCCATATGAAAAGCTGTTCCAAGTTATTATTATATATATGCATTTCTCTGAAATACAAATTAAGACAACTCTGAGATACTACTATACAACTGTCAGATTGGTTAGGATGACAGGAAAAGATAATGCTGAATCTTGGAGGGGGTGTGGGAGATCGGGACACTGATACATTGTTGGTGGAATTGTGAATACATCCAGCCAGTCTGGAGAGCGATTTGGAATTATGCTCAAAAAGTTATCAACTGTGCATACCCTTTGATCCAGCAGTATTACTACTGGGCTTATATCCCAGGGAGATCATTTTTTAAAATTTAATTTTATTTAATAATAACTTTGTATTGACAGAATCCATGCCAGGATAATTTTTATACAACATTATCCCTTGCAATCACTTATGTTTCGTTTTCTCCCCTCCCTCTCTCCTCCTCCCCCAAGATGGCAAGCAGTCCTATATATGTTAAATATGTTGCAGTATATCCTAGATACAATACATATTTGCAGAAACAAACAGTTCTCCCACTGCACAGGGAGAATTGGATTCAGAAGGTAAAAATAACTCGGGAAGAAAATCAAAAATGCAAATAGTTCACATTCATTTCCCAGTATTCCTTCTTTGGGTGTAGCTGTTTCTGTCCATCATTTATCCAATGAAACTCAGTTAAGTCTCTTTGTCAGAGAAATCCACTTCCATCAGAATACATCCTCATACAGTATCGTTGTCGAAGTGTATAATGATCTCCTGGTTCTGCTCATCTCACTTAGCATCAGTCCATGTAGGTCTCTCCAAGCCTCTCTGTATTCATCCTGCTGGTCATTCCTTACAGAGCAATAATATTCCATAACATTCATATACCACAATTGACCCAGCCATTCTCCAATTGATTGGCATCCATTCATTTTCCAATTTCTAGCCACTACAAACAGGGCTGCTACAAACATTTTGGCACATACAGGTCCCTTTCCCTTTTTTAGTATCTCTTTGGGGTATAAGCCCAATAGAAACACTGCTGGATCAAAGGGTATGCACAGTTTGATAACTTTTTGGGCATAATTCCAGATTGCTCTCTAGAATGGTTGGATTCGTTCACAACTCCACCAACAATGCATCAGTGTCCCCGTTTTCCCGCATCCCCTCCAACATTCATCATTATTTTTTCCTGTCATCTTAGCCAATCTGACAGGTGTGTAGTGATATCTCAGAGTTGTCTTAATTTGCATTTCTCTGATCAATAGTGATTTGGAACACTCTTTCATGTGAGTGGTAATAGTTTCAATTTCTTCATCTGAAAATTGTCTGTTCATATCCTTTGACCATTTATCAATTGGAGAATGGTTTGATTTTTTATAAATTTGAGTCACTTCTCTATATATTTTGGAAATGAGGCCTTTATCAGAACCTTTAATTGTAAAGATGTTTTCCCAGTTTGTTGTTTCCCTACTAATCTTGTTTGCATTCGTTCTGTTTGTACAAAGGCTTTTTCATTTGATATAATCAAAATTTTCTATTTTGTGATCGGTAATGGTCTCTAGTTCATCTTTGGTCACAAATTTCTTTCTCCTCCACCAGGGAGATCTTAAAGAAGGGAAAGGGACTTGTATGTGCCAAAATGTTTGTGGCAGCCCTGTTTGTAGTGAGAAGAAACTGGAAACTGAGTGGATGCCCATCAATTGGAGAATGGCTGAATAAATTATGATATATGAATGTTATGGAATATTATTGTTCTGTAAGAAATGACCAGCAAGATGATTTCAGAAAGGCCTGGAGAAACTTACATGAACTAATGCTGAGTGAAATGAGCAGGATCAGATCATTATATACTTCAACAACAATACTATATGATGATCAATTCTGATAGATGTGGTTCTTTTCAATAATAAGATGAATCAAATCAGTTCAATTTGTTCAATAATGAATAGAACCAGCTACACCCAGCAAAAGAAGTCGGGGAATGAGTGTGAACTACTACATAGCATTCCCAATCCTTTTGTTTTTGTCTGCTTGCATTTTTTATTTCCTTCACAGGCTAATTGTACATTATTTCGAAGTCCAACTCTTCTTGTGCAGCAAAATAACTATATGGATATGTATACATATATTGTATTTAACACATACTTTAACATTTAATAAAAAGAAATATCTTTTCACCTTAATTTGACATTACTCTTCTTATGCTTTGTTCAAATAGTCTAATCTTTTCTCTGTTTATCATATATGATACTCCATCTGTCTTCTCTCTACTTTGCAATATCTATATCCCATGTATAGAATGAGCCACCCCCTCCTTTTATCCTTGCTTCACAGTATTTCTCAATTCCTATATGACATGTTATCACATTTCACAGGAAGACTTTGTTGTTACTCTCACTTCCTTCCATTGTAATTTGAACTTATTTTGTTTTAACCTCTCTGTGTGTATATGTATGTGTATATATTAAAATAAATATACTTAAATATCCATGCATATATGTAAACATATTCAAACACACTGTGAATGTGTCTCCCATGATAGATTTTTAGTTTCATTAAAGCAAGAACTGTTTTTTTTTCCTTTTATGCCAAAAAAATAAATAAATAAAATAGATTTCTATTACTGATAGGGTGTGTGTGTGTGTGTGTGTGTGTGTGTGTGTGTGTGTGTATTTCCCTCTTTGAATCAATTTAGAGTTGAGTGGTGTCCAAGTATTGGCCAATCCTCCATTTCCCCACTCCTGTGAAAGGTTTTCTGTGTGTGCCTTTCTTATGTAAAATAATTTCCCCCTTGCTTTCAGTGCATCCCTCTTTTTCATTAACCATTTCTACATCTTTCCCATATAATCAACTCATTTCCATCCCCTCTTTCTATGTAGAGTCTTTCTAACTACCCTAATAATGATGAGGTTCTCTAAAATTACATATATCATTTTCCTATAGAAAAGGTAAACAGTTAAATTTCATTGATTCCTTTATGGTTTTTCTTTCCAGTTTATATGTTATGCTATTTTTGACCTGGAAGCTTTAGAATTTAGTTACAATATGAGGGGAAGTTTTCATTTTAGGATCTCTCAGATAATTATCAGCTTATTCTTTCACTTTCTAACTTATCCTCTGATTCTAAGATACTAGGGCAGCTTTCCTTTATAATTTCTTAAAATTGATGTTTAAGCTCTTTCTTTGATTATGGATTTCAGATAATCCAACAATTCTTAAATAACATCTCTTCAGGTTACAAGCCTAGGAACTGGAGAAACTAAGACAAGATGATAGAGAGAAACCAGGAAGTTGTCTGAGCTTTCCAAAATTTCCCTCAAAATCAACATTAACTCAAGCCTTGTAACAGATTCTGGAGTAACAGAACTCACAAAGATATGGAGTGAAATAATTTTCTTGCTTAGGATAACTTAGAAGGACTACAGGAAAGGTCTGATTCACTGGGGTAAAAAAACAGCAAAGCCTAGTGCAGTATTCAAGCAAGCCAGGAGAAGACTTTTAGCCACAATACACAGCAGAAACTTTGATCCTGACTCAGCAGACTAGTAGTACAGCAAATACTATGGGCCTATAGCCTCAGCACAGGAGACAAATTTTCACCTCCCATAACCTCAGCACATAGTTATAACTAGGGCAGGTCATCCTGGCAGTGGAAAAATTACAAGCATGTAATGTACTAATATAGAAAACTAGTAACTAAGCCTTTGATACTCAGCAAAGAAGTTTGGAATAGTACCTTCTTCACATCAAGAGCATAGCTCAACTTTTTAAAATGAGTGAAAAAGGGAAAAGTAGCTTTTCCATACAGAACAACTGTGACAACACAGAAGATCAAAACACAAACTCAAAGAGGATAATAATATCATAAAACCTACATGTGAAAACACAAAGGAGAATATGAATTGATATGTAAATCACAAAAGGCCTTCCTGCAATTCTAACAGACTTCGGATGGAAAATGCCATTCACATACAGAAAGAGAACTATGGAGACTGAATGTTAATCAAAGCATAGTACTTTCACTTTTTGTTTGTTTGCTTTTTCTTTCTCATATTTTTCCCCCTTTTGGTTCAATTTTCTTGCACAACATGACAAATATGGAAATATGTTTAAAAGGTTTGCACATATTTAACTTTTTTTTCAGATTGCTTGCTTCTTAGGGATGGGGGCAAAAGAAAACAAAAAGAATCAAATACCATGCAAAACTGAGCATAATCTTTCAAGGCAAAAAAGAAAAAAAAAGGAAAGTTTTGATTTTTTCTGATTAAAAAGATCAGAACTGAATAGAAAGCTTGGTCTTCAAATACAAGTTTCAAGAGAAGCATAATAGTATTAAAAGTGAAAGAAAAAATGTTATTGAATAAAAATTAAACTTTTTTACATTCCTATATAGGAAAATAATACTTGTAACTCTTGAGGACTGTATCTCTATTAGGGTAGTTGGAAGGAGTATTCATAGGGTGTGTGTATCAATTGACTTTGATGTGATGATGCAGAAAATAAAGGGTAAAAAAGAATTGTACTGGGAGAAAAGAGAGAGTGAGGCAGAATATGTTCAATTATATTATATGAGGAGGCACAATGGACCTATTAATAAAGGGGGGAAAAGGGGTAAGTTTAAAGAGGGAATCATATGTATACTCAACTGAGCATATAAGTTTGTCTTATCCTATAGGAAGGTATCAGAGGAAATGGGAGAAAAAGGGGAAAGGGGGGGGGGGGGGAAGGAGGACAGAAGAGAAGGCAGAAATCAGAAAGAAAAGTGGAAAGAAAATAGGGATCTGTTTGAGGGAGGTGGTGATCAGAAGCAAAACACTAGAAGGAGGGACAGGATGAAAGGAAGGAGAAAAACGTAAGTGGAAAAGGAAATAGGATGGAGGAAAATGCATAGTAATCATAACTGTGAACATGAATGAATGAACTTTCCCATAAAACATATGTGAATAGCAGATTAAAAGCTTGAATCCTGCAATATGTTGTTTACAAGAAACACATTTGAAGCAGAGAGTTACACACAGAGTAAAGGGAAAGAGGTAGAGGAGATTCTGTTAGCTACAGCTGGAGAAATAAAAAAGGTTAGCAATCTTCATCTCAGGCAAAGCAAAAGCATAAATTGGTATAATTAAAAGAGATAAATAAGGAAACTATAACTTGCTAAAAAGGTACTATAGATAATGAAGTAAAATTATTTCTAAACATATGCATCAAGTAGTATAATATCCAAATTCTTACAGGAGAAGTTAAATGAATTAAAAGAAGAAAAAGACAGCAAAACTATACTAATGGGGATCTCAACCTCCCTCTCTTTGAACTAGACAAATATAACTACAAAATAAATAAGAAAGACTTTAAGGATATGAATAGCATTCTAGAAAACATTAGATATAGTAGAAAAATGATGAACAGGCTGATTTCAGAAAAGCCTGGTAAAACTTACATGAATTGATACTGAGTGAAGTGAGTAGAACCAGGAAAACTTTATACATAATAATAGCAATATTTTGGAAGATAAGCCGTGACACTTAACTCTTCTCAGCAATACCATAATCCAAGACACTTGCAATAGATTTGAGATGGTATCATGGACATCCAGAGAACTATGTGGATTGAAGTATAATATGGTCACCTTTGTTTTTGTTTTGTTGTTTTGTTTCCTTGTATTTTTCCCTTTTTTCCTGATTTTTCTTTCCAAAAATAACTCATAGGGAAATATGTTAAAAATCAGTTGTACGTGTATAACCTATGTTAATTTGCATGCTGTCTTAAGGGGAGTCATGAGAAGGAGGTAGAAAAAATAGAACTCAAAATATTACAAAAATGAATATTGAAAACCATCTTGTAATTGGGGAAAAAATTACCATTAAAACACTTTAAAAGGGGGAGGGACTAATAAAGTCTTCAATGTTAGGTGTGGTTAGTAAAGGAATTGATAAAAATTGATCCCTGAGGTAAGCAGGCAGAAGACTGATAGAGATAAATTTAGCTTCATGGTCCCATCCTTTGGGAGGTGGTCCAGTCTGAAATCCAAGTTATGTCAAACTCCTGAGACCTACAGCACTCTGTCTTGTGATGTCTTTCCCCTTCCCCATGCCACATGGTATCTCCCCTAACTTCACTATGCTTCTCAACCTCACTTCTCCTTACAAGTAATTAACTTTTTTAGAGTGCTAAGTCCCTTTCAGGATTTAGCCTTCTAGCTAAGGGCATGTTCCAACCTCAATAGGTATTCCCTTTCTATTGGGTAATTTTGAGTTCCACTGAGGAACTTGTCTTTCATATGCTCTCCCAGGCTTTTTCATATTTACCATCCCTGATGTCTACTATATTCCTTAATTTTTTTCTGTAATCTCTTCCCTGTGTGGGACAAATAATAGCTCAAATAAATCAAGGAGATTTCTCAAGGTAAAAGCAGAAAGAAATTTTATTAAAATCTTATGAGAAAGGGTATCTCCCTCCCAAGAAGTCATCAGACAAGAAGAGGCAAGGTACAGTAAGCAAAGAATAATTATATATGGGCCTGGGGTGACACTCTCTAGAAACTGGATCTTTGGCCTGATTAGTCAGGACAAATGACCTCACATTCTAAATCATAAATAAGGAAAACCTTTTAATCCAATCAAATGTTTAGAATTACCAAATTACCTCATATGGGAATTTTAATGTCAAGGTAAGACTAAAGTCTTACCAAAAAAAGGGCTATATGATCCCATTCTTTGTAAACCACCTGATTTCTGGAAAAAGGAACTAGGACCCAGAGCATAACTGACTTTTACTCAATTTTTAGAACACTGTCTCCATCTTGTGAGACAAGTTTCACAGTTCACTTTATTCATCCCTAAATAAATTTACCCTTTGCCAAAGACAATGGCCATTGTGAATTTTTCATATGACAAAAATTCCAATTTTTGGTGCCTATCATCATTTGGTGATAAACCCCACATCATAGATCACATCAAGACCATCTGTTGTTGAATAATTTCAATGTGTCCAACTCTTCATAATCTCATTTTGGGTGGGTTTTTTTGTTTTTGTTTTTGTTTTTTTGGCAAAGGTACTAGAGTTGTCATTTTCTTCTCCAGCTCATTTTACAGCTGATGAACTGAAACAAACAGGATTAAATGATCTGAACAGGGTCAGATAGCTAGACAGTAAGGATAAATTTGAATCTGGGAAGATGTTTTCCAGATTCCAAGTTCAACACTCTATGCCAGTGCCACTTAGATGTTACCTGGTCTATTTTTTAAGGAGGGAATATCAATAGAGTCAGCTGACCATTTTAAAAGTCAATAATATAGTGACAATATAAAATAGTATCTATTAAATGCCCTCACATTTTGTAATGAAGAGGGAAACAGATTAAACAAAAAAGATGCTAATAGGCAGAGATTTTCTGTAAAAGGCTGAAACTTTGAATAGGTACATGAATCAAACAACTAGCATTTAAGGCTATATATAAATATATAGATAATTGACTCTAATTTATAAGAAATCAAACCATTCTCCAATTGATAAATGGTCAAAGGATATGAACAGACAATTCTCAGATAAAGAAATTGAAACTATTTATAGACATATGAAAATATGCTCCAAATCATTATTAATCAGAGAAATGCAAATTAAGACAACTCTGAGATACCACTACACACCTGTCAGATTGGCTAGAGTGACAGGGAAAGATAATGTGGAATGTTGGAGGGGATGTGGGAAAACAGGGACACTGATACATTGTTGGTGGAATTGTGAACACATCCAGCCATTCTGGAGAGCAATTTGGAACTATGCTCAAAAAGTTATCAAACTGTGCATTCTCTTTGATCCAGCAATGTTACTACTGGGCTTATACCCCAAAGATACTAAAGAAGGGAAAATGTGCCAAAATGTTCACGGCAGCTCTATTTGTAGTGGCTAGAAACTGGGAAATGAATGGATGCCCATCAATTGGAGAATGGTTGAGTAAATTGTGGTATATGAACATTATGGAATATTATTGTTCTGTAAGGAATGACCAGCGGGATGAATACAGAGACGACTGGCGAGACTTACATGAACTGATGCTAAGTGAAATGAGCAGAACCAGGAGATCATTATATACCTCAACAATGATACTGTTTGAGGATATATTCTGATGGAAGTGGATCTCTTCTATAAAGAGAGCTAATTCAGTCTCAATTGATCAAAGATGGGCAGAAGCAGCTACACCCAAAGAAAGAACACTGGGAGATAATATAAACTGCTTGCATTTTTGATTTTCTTCCCAGATTATTTATACCTTCTGAATTCAATTCTTCCTGTGCAACAAGAAAACTGTTTGGTTCTGCACATGTATATTGTATCCAGGATATACTGTAACCTATTCAACATGTAAAGGATTGCTTGCCATCTGGGGGAGAGGGTGGAGGGAGGAAAGGGAAAAATCGGAACGGAAGTGAATGCAAGGGATAATGTTGTAAAAAATTACCCTGGCATGAGTTCTATCAATAAAAAATTATTTTAAAAAATTACCTATTTGAAATAAGACAATGACTCTATTAGCATATGTTTGGATAAATGGCTCTTCTCACCATTGATGCTGGCTCAATATTTGGTATAAAGATAATCCTAGGCAAAGATTTGAGGGTAGGGTAACAGAGGTGAGAGCTCACTTGACTACAGGAGGAAGAGGAGAAAAGTAGAGATTCTGGATTCCAGATCCTTGGCAAAACTCCTGGCAGTTTTGTCTGTCTCCTTCACTTCTCACCCTAAAGACCAAGGATTTTTGCCTATCCTGACTGGCTGATCATGAGGCCTCAAGGTTGCTGACCTGGACTTTACAATTTTCCAAGGAACAAACAAAAACCTTACCAAAGTTGGGAAAAGATCATAATGTATGTTCCTACAAAGTAAAAAAGGTAGTGAGCAAGCTTCTTTCAGTTTTTTAATGAAGTTCTTAATTTAATAGAAAAAAATATTTTCCCCAAAATTCCTTATGCATGGAATTAGTCCTGTTATTTCTCTGCTCAAATACTTTGCAATACTTATTGGAAATATTGCCTACAGAGGAAGGCACTTAATAATCAAGTGCTAATTTACCTTTCCAATCTTATCTTCTGTTGCTCCTTCCTTCCTTCCCTCCTTCTCTCCTTTCCTCTTTCTGTACAACTAGACTAACATACGCTAACCTACAAATGCTCTTAAAAGCATTTTTTTCTCTTTTGCACCTCTGTACCCACCCAAGATAACTTGGGATTTATTGCCTAGATTGTTTTCTTAAAGACTGTGTTTTAAACCAGTACCAATCATATTCTAATTAGCCACGTGTAGGTCCTAGGCCAAACCCCATTTAGTCATTGTTTGGGTCCTGATTGACTGAGATTGAATAGTAATCATTTCTGTTTTGGCCAGAAACCCTGAGGATCTTCTCCACTCAGATTCATTCTTTTATTTAGATTTCTTTGGACTAGGTCAAAGAGGAGATTCTTTGCTTCTATTGCTACCTAGACTAAATCACTGAATGGGTGAGGCCTCAGTCAAATTGAGACCTACTGAAATCCTTAGCTTAAAAAGGCCAAGTTCTTACATTGCATGGACAGCCATCTCCACTTTATCTTGACACTGGACCCAGATGGCTTTGGACAGGAAAGTGAGGCAAGTAACCTTGCACAGCTCTCCGTCAGTTAAATCCAATTCATTTGCATGTCATAACATAACCTTCCTAATGTCATGATCCTCTTCCAGAATGAAGAATAAACAACAATTATCCTCCACAAATTCTAAACTCTGGGACAAATGGACTATACATAGCCTTCATTTTTATTCTTCCAAATCTTTGCTTTCTTTGTTCCCTGAACCTGAAAGGCCCTGTGTTTTCTAACTCTATTTGTTAAAGTTCACATAATTTATAGACTAATTCAAATTCCTCCAGGAAGCCTTGTCGACTCTTAATTGATCCTGTTCTTTCCCCCTAAAACTTCACATGTGGAGTACTTTTCGTTTCTTCAAAACATAGTCATCCGTGTTATTTGTATTACATTATTTCTATTCTTTATGTATTAACAAATGAATGAAAAAGCATGTTTGTGGAACAGTACTAGACCCCCTTGCCCAAATTGACTTCTCAGAGGCATCTCCAGGTACAAACAGAAAAGTTTGCAAGAAGCGTGCCAATGTATTACCTGAGCGGTCCAGCAAAGTGTGGCATAGGACAGAAGCAGAAGCTGGGTTATATAGCTGAAAAAGTCATGGATCTCCCCTTTATCCTGTTGATTTTTAAATTCATTGGGATGTACTGAATTCTTCAGGAACACAAAAGGGGCTATTGACCAATGTACAACAATGTCTCCTTATTGGGCATGAGCAGTGCTGATGTGCTAGTGCAGATTCTACTTCATAATGGTCACATGACTTCCTGAAACTTAGGCCTAGGATCTGCTCTTTTTACCCTACAGTTTTCTAAGAAATCTTCATTTATTCCATTCTCATGGATTAGTAGTTTACTGTATATAAATCACTTTGCTGAGGTCTGAAGATATATAAAGAAAAGTAAGATAGTCTTTGCTGTCAAGGACCTTAAGTTCTTTTAATAGAAATAACACAAATTACAGATTTCAAATACAAGAGAAATGCCTGAAAATTATTAGAACGTAAGAGCAAAAGATATAGTAACTCATCTTCTTAAATTCGATTCTGTTGATTAAAAAAAAAGCACAACCTATTTCTAAGTTTTATGCATTTGATTGTGCCAAGAATTTTAAAGACTAAAATTTTCTTTTCTTTTCTTTTTCTAAGAAATTTGGTAGCTCCATGATGTCATATGTGAAATAAATGTTGCAAACTATCCCACTTAGCACAGGGTTCTGTTGTGCTTATTATGTGCTCAACCAGTGCCTTTTCTCTTGTGAAAATTATAGTCTGCTAGGGAGAAAAAATATCTGTAAGCATAAGATTAATAATAGCTAACATTCAAGCATCACTTTGAGGTTTGTGGAACATAGATACATGATATCAATCCACATAAACATATATATGTATGTGTGTATGTATATGTCAGTACTTCAATTTCATTATTTTTTTTAATGGAAAAAGCACTGGCTTTAGAGTTAAAAGACCTGAGCTCAAAACTTTGCAGCAATCATTAATTTTTTTTTTACTTTATAAAAATCAACTAACTTCTTTGGACTTCAGTTTTCTAACTTGATAAAAAAGAGATGATTAGACTAGATTACTTTGAAGATGTCTTCCAGATTTTATAGCTTCCTTGTAACATTTTTATTCCAATTATATTTACAGTTTACTGACATCTACTTTTGTTTCAGATCAACTAATATCCAATTACACATGTATTTTAGGTAGCTACTTAATATACAACATATTGTATATGAGAGAAAAAGGCAATAAGGAACATTTTTAAAATTACTTTTTAGAAATGTACACATTTTGTAATGTCAGAAAACAGATTTTCATAGCAAGTCAAATTGTATCTCTTATATGAAATCTCCACTGAACACTGATGCAGAGAAAGAACAGAGAGGGAAATTAATGGCTAGTTGATATTTAATCTTTCAAGTGGGAGAAACTGGATAGGGAGCTAGTACTAATAGATTTTTTCAGACGGTATAGACTCAAAGCCTTTCAGGCTTCCCAGTATCTTCTTTGTTTAGCAGATAAGGCAACTGCTATATTTCTTATTCATCAATTCATCATAAAAAGATTAAATTCTCTTTTGTGAAATCTGCTTAAAATGTTGAAAATGTGTTTGTAAAAGCAAAAGTGTTTACTGAACAGGGAGTAAAAATATTTATCCAAATTGGAATTTGTACCATATGTTGGGGTGGGCAATAAATTCTGGCATATAGACATAGAGAAAACTCAGAGCAAATGCCAGAAGGATAAAAGCTCCTAGGGCCACAATGGGGAATGCAACTTGGTAAATGAGGAAATAACAATCCTATTGTTGGCTAAACACAGGGAAACTGATCTGGTAATGATGAAGAATGAACAATAGGACAGAGTGATGAGATATGGAGATAGAAATATAGTCTGAGAGTGAACAAGCAAAAAACAAAAACAAAGCAATGGAGAGTATAAAAAGAAGCAGGCAGTTTACATCAAACCAACTCCATAACCTCTAGTAGCAGAACATACAAGAATGTGATCAGTGAGTTCTGTGAGTTCATAATAGTGCTAAATAAAAAGACAGAAATATGCAACTCAATGGAAGTAAGGCTATAATTAGCTATCTCTTTTCTATTCTTTCCATGTTTGTAAAATGTTTCTACGTTTAAAACCTACTGTTATCTTCATATTTTCAAGGAACGGAAGACCTATTATATGAAAGCTAGATTTGAGTAAAATCATATGTAATCAGGGCATGAACCCTAAGTTGGATTGAACTATTAATTAAAAATTATTGGCAGACTTTCAAAGATTTAAGACTGATTTTTGTGAACTTAGAACTGTTGAACAAAGTCATATGTTACAACAATAATTATATATATATATATATATATATATATATATATATATATATATATATTTCCATTAAAATGGACTAAAATATGTTCTTGCCACTCATAAGATAAGCTTAAATTCTCTGAAAAATTCACATAACAAATTAAAAGGATTTGAAATTTGGAATAAATGGATATGAATTTGAATTCTGGCTCCTTTGTTTTTTAACTATATGACTTTAATATCTTTAGCACATGATACTTTCCAGTTATACAACCTCAGATTCACATTTTTCTAAAGTAATTTTATTCTATGGTAATTTTTTTCTCTAGACATTTTAAATAAATGCCTTTCTTGGAAATGTATATCTATACAAATATGTATGCATATTTCACTGAGAAGTAGCTATAATTAATGACTTATTGACTTAAAGTATTCTTTCCATAACCTACTATTATAGCTAAATTAATGTAGTGGAATATTCTCTAGTCCTAAGGAATGATTTCTAGTTGATACATGAGAAATTCAAATTGTTTCTTGGAAAAATAGTACCTTTATGTAAATAGATTTTTTAAATGAAGAATACAAGTTATTTATAGTTATTTAATAATATAATAAAAATCATGTGTGGTTTTGTATGTCTGTATTCTCAAGGCATTATTAGATAAATGTGTTATATCCCATTAACAGAGAAAAGAGTATCCCATTTCTTTTCACCTGTGGATAATACCTTGGCCTACTTTTGGGGCCAGTCAATATTTATAACATCCATCAAAGAGTATCTGTCTCAGTGTAGTGTTTGTATGGAATGGGTGATACATAAAGCTGTAAATAACAGAAATGGGCCTTATCCTCTCTGTGATTTTCAATTTTACCATGCTGTGTTATTTTAAGTATAATATATGAGGGAGTGTGAAAATTTTATTCTCCAAAGCAGGAACCATGGTATAGCCTAGCCAACACAAACCTGGATAGCATGAAAATGCACATCCATCTGCATTTCATGTGGCTTGCGTGAAATGCCTTCTCATTACATCACCTTAATTTGAGCTTTCAGCAGGATGGGGAAAGTTATGCGGACCTAGTCATGTAGTAAAACAGATAGCTATCACATCATGTAAAATCATTTGTTTTGGGGGGATTTCTATTTTTTTTCTTTTACTGCTGGTGACCACCCATGCTTAAACAGTGTTTTGGCTACAATCCCATTGATGAGTTTTCCAAATCCCATCAATGGACTGGCAGCTAAATGTTCTGCCACTGGCTCCCAGGCATTGTGAGTCAGTCTCCCTTCCCCTCATCTCCCATCCTTTTTTTTTTTCTTTTCCCACTTGCATGTTTATCCTTCTTCACCTTGATTCCTGGAAAAGTCAAACATCTGATACTCGGGTCAAACTAGAAGGAAATGGCAATCCCAGCTGAAGATGTTAGATAGCTAGCTTCACATTTAATACTCTTGTTAAAGATCAATCTTCAATGTTTTCTTTCTGTGCTGCTGTACTGCATATTAAAAACAAAAAGGAATATTAAAATGGAACTTTAAAGGGCAAGTCAAGACTCAGTGACCTGCAATGACAAACATACTACTCCATTTCTCTCCCTTTGATGAATTACATAAACTGACATTAAAGATACAAGAATGAATGTGGAAGACAAGACAAAAAGAAAAATCAGAGAATGGAATTTTTTTGATTTATCACACTAAAACTATATGGTGCAAATTATTTAACTCAACTAGGCCTTATTTATATTCTCATTTCTCAAACTAAAATGAATAAGTAAATAAAATAATAATAATAAAAAATCTATAGAGTTTTTTTTTTTTATCTCATAATGTCTGGAAAGGAAAATAGTTTGGGGTTTTTCCCCCTTAAAAACTTAAGTTGTTTCACATTTAAGTAGGCAACTTTAAACATTTGGTATAGATGAAGGCTTGTCAGGCACATATATATGTATGCAAATAATTTTCCATGATAAGTATATAATAAATGGCATCTGATTCAAAACAGGTTATATTGGTTAGCTGATTCTGGTTAGCAGTATCTACTTAAACTAAATAACCAAAATATACAATTTAAAGTAAAATGAAGCCTTTTTTCTCCCTAGAGTTAATGAAAGGTTCCTGTTTGTGAATATTTAGCTTTGAAGTCCAAATCTCCTAAACAGAACCAGGAATTTACTGATGATTTATTACTATTTAGACAAGTGGTGAACAGAAAGTTACTATATGGAAATTCGACATTCCCTACCTGTCAAGAGGTTTAGTGAAATCAGGAAGGCATTCTCTTCTTTCCCTATCTCTCCCTAGGTCTATGTTTCTTATATGGAATTGGTCCAGAAAAGCATGGTTAAAAGGTAGTTAATTTTTTGGTGTGCATCCTCTATTTCCGTTCCCATCTTCCCTTTCACTACTTTCTATAACATTAAGTGTCTTTATGTTTCTCCCTACACAAACACACACACACACACACACACACACACACACACACACACACTTTGTTTTGCCTATATTTTCTCTTTTCTACCTAAACTACTCAGAAAGGATTTCAAGTATTTGATCCTCTCTTCTCATACCTCATAGTGACATGTTTTATGTCCAATTCCTTTCAAGTGGAATCCTTTAAAGTCACCTTGTCATTTAAGATCTATCTAATCCAAGTACATTAATTTAAGCTGTTTATAGCTGATAGTAGTTCAAAATGTTTCAACTCCTAGATATCATCTGCTTTTTTTCTAGCTGAAGGAAGATATAATTTGGGGGGAAGGGGCCTTTTCTTGGTACCTCTTACATTATACTTTCCTGATAGCTGCCCAGTCTTCTTATTGTTAAAACTCACCTTAATTCAGTACCGATCTTTGTAATCCCTATATTGTCAGTGAAATTAATCTGTCTGTATTGGTAGAAATGACTTCAATGTTGAGAGACAGATGTGTGATATAGATGGTTGGAATTATAAAGGATTACAAATCTCCCTCCAGTATACAGCCATCTAGTACATTCATGCTGAATGGTTTCATAGAATAAGGTGGCAAAAAAAGAAGAAAGAGAGAGAAAGAAATCCAAAAGGTTAGGTGTGGAATCATGAAAGTTTTCTGTGCTCTTCTTACTAGTCAAAGTGAAACAATTAACAAAATTTATTTTTTTATATATTAAACACCTAATATTGATCTAGGAACCACTGAAAGAAAATATATATGTATATATTCACATAAACGTGTGTGTGTGTGTGTGTGTGTGTATGTTAACTCTCAGATTGTGGAGAGAGATTCTTTTTTAAACAAAATCACTACAACAAGCTAGTGCTGATGATATAGAATTAATAATAAATGAAAAAGAAGTTAGAAAATGGAGAGATTAGTGGAATGTAGGGTCACCACAAAAGATTTTTTTGAAGATGTGGGAATCTGAAGAAAGAGAAGGATTTAGATAAGTAAAGAAAAACTTAATTAAGAGTGAGAAGAGTATTTCATAATATGCCAGTAAAATGTTCTTGTCATGTCTTGTCTAGAAATTTTCTTCTGGTTCCAAAATTCTTTATGCTATCTTGCTTTCTTGGGAAGGAAAAACTAAACAAAACCACTTTAAATAATAAATTAATTGGCATATTTAGAGAGGTTGTAGGAAAAGAAAACATGTACTTGTTCTGAGAGGGAACACTTGTTTTTAATACTGAAAGTCAGTGGAGGAAAATATGATTTGCAAATGATCCAAGGTCCTACCTATCAATAGATGCAAATTTCAAATTGAGCTTTCTGTACAAACTCTTCTTCCCCCTTCTTCTTTCCTTCCTATATTATTATTATTATTTTACTTGCCAGAAAGAACGAGGAATATCTGAAGAAACTGTTTTCATGATTATTTCAGGTGACTACTTCACTGAAAACAAACAAACAAAAAAAAAAAGATCCCTAGAAATGAAGTTTTGAGAAAGGTTCAAATTTTTCATAGAAAAAGAAACCAAACTTGTGAGCCAAGAAGTCTTAAAGAGTGCTTTGAACCTGGAAGGAACTCCATAAAGTTAGCTGATTCCTGGCTATGACTATCTAAAAGGTATATCTTACTATGATATCAAAATAGAGCATTTCAAAAACCTAATGAAAAAGTCAAAGAAATGTAAATCATAACTTTATTACCTATTTAAAAGGAAAATGCGAATTGTACATAATCAATTTGTAGTTTCATGTCCAAACATCTCTCTTTTATTAGTCTATATTATAGAAATACTTGTTTTATCCCATAATCAACAATTTTTAAAAAGTTAATCATCCAAATTACTGTAAGATATGTTAAATGAAAGGTACATAGAGATAAAATATGTATATTCCAAAATGTGAGAATTGCCAGGGATCTCCTAGTAAGCCTAGTCAAATCCATACTACTAAAATAATCTCTTCAATACATTCCACAAGTGGTTGTTTAATCACTTTTTGAAGATTTTCTTTGAGGAAGAACCTGCTACCAATTTGTTCTGCTTCAGGTTATAGCTTTTTTCTAAGTAAGCTTTTTCTTAATCGAACTGAAATTTCCTTTACAATTTTTACCATTATTACTAGATCTGCCCTCTGGCATCTCATTCCCAGCCCTTTAAATGCTTAAAGAAAACTATTATGAACTCCTAAATTAGGGCTTCCTAGCACCCTGCAAGATTTTTATAATAGAATTCTTTTTTTTTTTTTAATTTGTTTGCTTGATCATTGTTTCAGCCTACTACTCAACTTCAGACTTGGTATTAGAGGTGAGCTCTACAGAACTTATGGAAGGAAGGTTTTGGCTGATCCTGCTCCTTTTTTTCTTTCTTTCTTGTTTTATTTTTTCAGGATCTCAGGAACAGGCTGGGCATCTGAAAGCTTTCAATGATCCCAAAGTGGGCAAAGTCTGGATTGCCACCCTCCTGATCCTAATTCTGTAAGTTCCTGATCTGGATTCAGAACTGTGCAAGAGCAGATGTTGCTGGATTTATTCCGTATTAGCAAGGTATAAAACTACTGATTCAGAGAAGCAGAATTTTAGGCTTTTCCTTGATATCAAATTCCTACCTTGATTATTCTTCTATAAGCTAGTCTAATGGCTTAATGTCTTCTGACAGGAGAAGTCTCCTTTTATGTCCTCCCTGCATCTGTAACTATATAGTTACTAGATGCCAAAGCTGCCCTGTCATAGTGCCAATATGTGGCCTTAGGACTTTGTGCTCTGGAGTTCTTTTCCCTGAACACTGTAGGTTTGTATACTTCATGCCACTGGTCTGACCCTGTCCTCAATTTCTGCTTACTTTCCTATCTATTTCCCTAATCCTAAAGGAACTCTCTAACCTCAAGTGTGACTTTTTCTGGATCTTCCCATCACAGTTCAGTCCATTACATTTTCTAGATGTATCTGGAATAGTTTTGTGGAGGGGGTCCACTGATTTATAATCTAGTGGTTAGCATTCCACTTCTCAGGTAATGAGAAGTTACCTGCAAAGCACTAAAGACTTATTTTTTATTACCAAAGAACTTTGAAAGAGTGACAAGAACTTGCTGTTCAGCAAAATATTCCTCACTATTAATGATAAAAATTTAGATCCAACTCAAATAAGGGTACAAATATAAATGGATTTCCAATCTCTCTACATTGTCCAATGGAAATGTTAACATTTCAAAATAGTCCCATTCTCAGCTATTATCAAAAATAGTGCCTAAATATTTGATAATGTATAGATGAAGTCTTAGAGTTGTCCTTTCATTAATGTAACATTACCCTTTTCTTGGAATTTCTGATAACTGATGCTTGTAGCAAATTGGAGGGTAATGAGAAGCGTGGAAAAAGAATTTGATTGTTAAGTTTTTGTTGTTGTATCTCCATTGGTTTGTAAGGTGTTTTTTTTTTTACATAAAAATTATCATTTGTAATGACAGTAGGAAAAGAACAGAATTAATGAATATTTACAGAGAAATTTAATACCAGATAAAAGATAAATATAAAATACATGTTCATATGTATGATAGAACATAAATAAATTCAGTTCAATAAGTGTAAGTTATTTTTAACATTCTTTTTTTCTAAATTTATCTTTATGGGATTTTGATTTCCATGCTTTTCTCCTTCTTCACCTTACCTTCCTCAAGATAGCAAGCGATCTGATATAGGTTACACATGCACAATAATATTAAACATATATCCACATTAGTCACGTAAAAAAGAATTGGAAAACACAGGAAAACCATGAGAAATAAAAAAAAAAAAAAACAAAAAAAGTAAAAATAGTATGTCAGACTACATAGTTCTTTCTCTGGATGTGGAGAGTGCTTTCCTTCACTAGTCTTTTGAAATTGTCCTAGACCACTATATTGCTGAGAAGAGTCTATCAAAGTTGATCATCACACAATGTTGCTGTTACCATGTACAATGTTTTCCTAGTTGTGCTCACTTGACAGCATTAATTCATGTAACTCTTACCAGGTTTTTCTGAAATCTTCCTGTTCATCATTTCTTTTAGAATAATAATATTCCATTACAATTGTATACCACAAGTGGTTCAGTCATTCCCCAACTAGTGGACATCCCCTCAAATTCCAGTTCTTTGGTACCACAAAGAAAACTGCCATAACATTTTTGTACATGTGGATCCTTTTCCCTTTTTCATGTGTATTGTCAATTATTAACATGTAACAAGTAATAACAAGTAACAAATATTAACATGTATAACTATATTGTAACTGTAACTATAACATGTACTAAATCCAAATATGATAATTAAAGATATTGGAGATAGTTCTTATATGGGAGTAGTAGCACATGTACTGGACTTCAGTTGTCTGTAGGTTCATGCAAGGTTACATTTTAAAGAATCCTGTCCCTATTCCAACCCTTCTTGCAAATCCCTTCTCAGGTAATATCCCTTATGTTCTCCAAGGCCACCTACTCCAGAAAGACTTCACTGATCCCAAACAGTCTGTCTCTCTGTCTCTGTCTCTCTTTCTCTCTGTCTCTGTCTCTCTGTGTGTCTCTTTCTGTCTCTCTTTATCTGTCTCTCTCAGTCTCTCTCTCGTTGTATATCTCAGAATCTCAGAATATGAGTTACAAAAAACTTGAGATTCCATAATTCAACTTTTTTGTTTTTCAAAGGTAGTACTTGCTGCTATTATTTGTGTTCAGTCACACATTCATGTCTGATACTTCATCACCCTGTGGACCATAGCATGCCAATATTAATCTTGAGGTTTTCTTGGCAAAGATACCAAAGTGGTTTGCTATTTCCTTCTGCAGTGGATTAAAATATATAGAGATTTAATGACTTGTCCAACCTCACCCAGGTAGTAAAAATTTGAACTAAGATCTTTCTGACCCCAGGTCCAAAGGAAGGAAGAAGAAACAAAGAAAGAAAAGTGATGGTGGCAGTATAATTCTCCCTGAGTACCTAAAAAGATCCATTTGTACAATATTCTTTGCACCAGGTCTCAATCTTAAGGAAGTACCAGTTATGTTTAAGGTACCAAGCTTTTTACAATCATGTCCCTTACTTCTTGTTTTGAGCATAGAGCATAAACACATACAGAATGTTTATGAAATGAAATTCAGTAGAAGGAAATGAATATCTGGGGTTTCTGACTCTCAACATTTTGCCATTTACTGTCACAGCCCAATATCACCTGAGATGGATATGAAAAAGAGCATGGCTCTGCAGGTCTTAGCTGAAACAGTCCTAGAATTACTGAAGACGGGAATTTTGCACCCTTATAATACCAGAGTTCTGCACTCTGGTGCAGATAGGAGGGCAATCACTTGAGTCCCTGGAACATTGGATAAATTAACTAAACCCCAGAAGATAAAGCAGAGCAGCTGGATCTAGAGCCAGAGTTGAAAAGAGACAAACAATACTGCAAGGGGGAAGTGAGGCAGGGTGGAATGAATCCTAGAGGAAAATAGTTCTAAGGCTTCTTAAGAAGATCAATGTGAATGTGCAAAGGGAGAGAGGGCTACCTAAGCCAAATCCTTGAATCCTAGAGATTACAGGGAATAAATCTCAATGTTTCTTCCACTCTGCTGCTAACAGCTGTTGGTTTCCCTTTAACTCTAACCTGAGACTCTCAGCTCTTTTCTTGTCAGAGCAACTTCTGCCTCCTGAAAAAACATTTGGAGCAGAAGCGCCTTTTAATACAAATCTCTCCCAGACTTAGGCCTATAGGTGTCCTGGAAACTGTCCGAGGAGACCCTAGTCTCTGTCCTGAGTTCGAGCAGGAGGAACACTGGAGAAACTGAATGACACCACAGGGACTGAATTGGCCCCCGGAGTCCTGATCCCGGGTAGGGAATTGGGGTCTGGCCCTCTTTTCCTTTTTATCCCAGGACAGTCCCAACACCTCTGGGGCCGGTAAGCTGGGGTGGCAGTGCTGAGATACTTTGCACTCCCTCTGACCCCTTCCACCCCTCCCCCATAAGAGTGGGGAAAGTGGGGGGAAGGCTCAGGATCTTTGCTTATTGAGGAACCAACTCTTTTTTTCAAAGAAAGGCAGCACAATTAAAAAGATTTATTCTTATCTTGATTAGATATATAGGCTTCTTGTCTATTCTGACTTCTTAGTCCATACCCTTTAATCCTGACCTCAGGAGAAATTGGCTTTCCTGGAAATTAGAGTGAAAGGGCTAAACTCTAGGCTACTTAACACTTTTTACTATAGACAAATAATCTTTTGCTCCCAGCATTTTCTCCTACTTCTCCTTGTTAGATGGGCCATCAGCATCCTTACAAGCAGCCCACAGAAGGGACCTGATGTATCTCCTAGATGACACCCTGGTTTTAACCTGCTCCCAAGATCTGGGCTTCAATCTTTGGACTCTCAACTGTCCTTCAGCCTGGAGAACATGGGACAACTGACTGGGAACGACTGACCGGGACAAACACCCCTGCCATCCCCAAACCCTACACCTCACACCTCACCTCCTGGCATGAACCCCCAAATCTCTATGACCCTTTCCAGTTCGAAGCAGTAAGAAGAGATCGGCGCCCCTTTTCCCACATGCCTTTGGAGGTGACTGCTTGAGGGGAGGATGAAGAGGAGACTCCCGAATTTGGAAACTCCTGGAAGGAGAAAATCTTCAATTCTGTCTCAATAAGAGACTTTGCCCCATGTCCTTTTTTTCTTAAATAAATTCAAGTTCCAACTGCTTGAGGAGGGAATGATGTGGGAAAGATTCCTTTTTAGATTCCCACCCCCTCCTAGTTAATAATGTAAACTACCCTTTAACTCACAAATCCTGGTCCCTTTGAATTCCAATAGAAGATTGGGACCTGTTCCAGCCCCACCGGATCTGAGCCAACTTTGGGGCTACACCCAAAAGCCCCTCGAGCTAAATCTCCCATTATAAAAGGGAGACACTGGGACCCCTTCTTTACAGAGATTACAAACATGCTAGCCACGTGAGGACTCTCTGTCCACAGGAACCTCTGTCTGATGCCCTCCTTATCTCTACCTTCACCTATCTCCTTACTTCCAAACCCCATAATAAACCTCTTTTATCAATCTAAAAAAAAAAAAAAGAGAGAGAGAGAGAGAGAGAGAGATTACAGGGGATAAATGTAGAAGGAAATAATGCCTCTTAATTCTAAAAGGAATTCAAAGGAAGGGAAAGTTTTACTATCTTCTTCCTTTGGAGGAACCTATGAGGTAGAAATGGCCAAAGTGAGGCAGAGAGGGAGGGGGTATTAGAGGAAGGATAAAGAGACTGAAGAATTGCTATTTAATCCATCAGAGTCAGGCATGTCTTGATGTCTCGTGTCCTTCATCTTAGCTTTGTGGTTGCCATATGGAGAAGTGGAATCCTTATAGATATAAGACTGGCCTTCCATAAATTTACATTCTATTAGAGGAAATTCCTCATTGCTTTCACAAACTTGACATAAGCAACTCCTTCAGCACCACTGACTAAACATCCCTTCTAAAGTAGTAGTGAATGGTAAAGGGGAAGTTTTGAAGAATACTCTGAGGGAGTGACATAATCCTGCCTTTGACCCAATTCAGAAAAAAAAAATACAGGAACTGTCTCTTATTTGCGGATCTACTAGGATAATAGATTTCAGAAAGCCTCTATACTTTGCTTCCTCTACCCCAGTATCTCTATGGTAGAAGAAATCATGGGTGAAGTCTGAGATATGGATGCCTATGCTTAGAGTTCCCTGACTAGTGTTTTCTTTAACCAATCAGATATTCACCTAAATGTCTATCTAATATCATCATATCTCAAAACTCACAACTTCAACTGCTAAATCTAATTCTTCTAACCTTTTATCCCAAATTCCCTAATTCTATTGAAACCATCATTAGTCATCCTTGTCGAGCTATACCCTTATCATCTTGTCCATCCATCCCTTCTCTCTATTTATATGCCATTTTCAGGCCCTCATCACCAGTTCTAATTCTTACCTTCCTTGTCTTATTGCCTCTGTTTTTTCCTTTTCTAATTTGCCTTTCAGAGAACTGCCAAAACTAATCTTCTTAAGGCATGGATCTAAGCACATCATTCAATTTAACTTGATACTTATTTAGAGCAATGAGTAACTCTATATGCTACACATTGTGCTTAGTACTGGGGATATAAAAATTAAAAATAATCTTTGTCTTCAAGAAATGTATACTCTACTGGAGAAAACAATAGACATGAATTTTAATAAGTTGTCTATATCTATACATTTATAAGTGAAATATATTACAAAATATTGTTGGAATCTTTATGATTGGGCCAGAACCTGAAACAAGGTACTAAGTAGAACTAATTGATACAATGCTTGTGTTCACACCTATAGAGAGCTCATATAAGCAAGAAGTATTTAATACTCATTGGAGTTCACAAGTATGGGAGATTCACAAAGTAAACTTTGTAACTTTGTGAATTCACACCTCCCTTAGGCGTGCCTCCAGAAGGAGGAGTCAACCTTTGGGAGATCATATATAAAGAGGCTCTTAGCTTTGGGTTAGTTAGTTACTTCGGTTTAGAGAGAGTTACTTCTGAACATTGACTGGGATCGGAGAGGAACACTCTGGGAGAAATCCCACAATCTCTCTCTTGAAGAAGGAACAAAAATAGAGCTTCAATGAGCCCAGTCAGAGAGTTCAGCTGAATTAGATTGAGAGAGGAGCACTCTGGGAGATTGAGAGCCAGAAGCTCTCTCTCGGAGGCAAGACAGATTCAACTTGGTGCTGGCTGGAGGCTGAAGAAAGCAGAGGCAGAAACAAAGGACAAAGCTGCAAGAGCTCTTAGGACCAAGCAGAGAGATAGGCCTCAACTAACCAGGCTATTTTGGAAGGAGAAAATAAATGTTTGCATTTTTACCAGCTGGCTGCATTTGGGTGATTATTACTTTTAACTGAAACTAAGGCTGCCTCCAGAAAACCTCCCCAAGAAACTCACTCCAGAGAGAACTAGTATATTATATTTTAAAGAAGAAAAACACCACAAAATATACATGTGCATATGCCTATATATATATATATATATATATATATGTATGTATATGTATATGTATATATATATATATACATACATATATATGAAGTAAATACAAGTATTCTTGGTAATAAAGGAAACAGAATACTAATGCATAGGAAAATTAGAAAGAGCTTCATCTAGCTCCTGACTTGTGTTTTGAAGGAAGATGGAACTTTTATGAGACAGAAGTAAAAAGAGAAAACATTCTAGACATGGAGGACCAGAAGCAAATGTCATGCAAATGTACCAGTTAGTAGTCTAGTTTCCCTAAAAATTAGAGCCTGGGAAAAATACAATGGTCATGAGTGTAGAGATGAAATGTTGAGGAAGTTTGTAGTTATTATTGGGAAGAAGAGCAAAATTTTAATAAATGGGGTCAATTTTCTTGGCAAAGTATGAATTGTTTTCTGGAGTGATAAAAGAGATGGTGTAAGTACCAAAAGTCCTGTCTTCAAAGAACTGATATTCTGAAAGGGAGAAAGCTCAAATAAAGGAGGGTATAGGTGCCAGGTACAAAATAAACCCCAAAGACCAAAGAATATCTGTCAGTCATAAGTCAGGAAGACTGAATAAGGTTTTCCATTTGTATTAGTCTTTCAGGTTTGCAAAGTGCTTCCCTCACAATTCTATGAGGCATATAATACCAGTATTATTAGTCCTATCATTCATACAAGATGGAATGGATAAGTGGCTGGTCTATATTCCCAAAATAAGTAAGACTGGAGAATATGAATCTCCTAATTTGAGACTTCTAATTATTCTATGTTATCTTAGAATAATAATTGCTGTTCTTCAAATTCTACAAAGTACTTCACTTATTTATTAGAGCCTCTCAATAATCCTCTGAGGTAGATATGATGGGTATTATTGCTGCTAATATATATATTTGCCTGTTAAAACTAGTTATTATGA
Source organism: Antechinus flavipes (assembly GCF_016432865.1). Taxonomy (NCBI): domain Eukaryota; kingdom Metazoa; phylum Chordata; class Mammalia; order Dasyuromorphia; family Dasyuridae; genus Antechinus; species Antechinus flavipes. The sequence continues at coordinate 155,414,271 of NC_067399.1, read as the reverse complement.
GACAGGATTGGAATCCATTTCTTCATAATTCTAAGCTCAGTACTTAGGAAAAAGGAAAGCAGGTTCCCACAGATGAAATTGTTTTAAATGGCTGTCATTATCTTTTAATGTTCATTGCGTGCTTAGAAAGAGTGAATCAAAGAAAGACTTTGGAAGATCACCTGGCAGGATAAAGGGCCTGACACTGAGGTACTTTTGCTAACTAAACTGCCAGGCATCTCCACTTCACTACAGAGAGTACAACTCCATTGGGCTGGCCTCATTGTGTCAAATGTATGCTTGCCAAAAAGATTATTTTTATGGAGAACTCACATGTGGCAAGTGCTCATAAGATACTCAGAAAAAAGTAATAACAAGGACACTATCAAGGTCTGTCTTAAAAACTTTAAAGTTGACATGGGTATGACATGGGAGACATTGGCACAAGACTGCCCTATGAACAAAATGTAATTGAATTAGCTCAGAAGAAAGACAAGATGCTCAAAGAGAATTCATCCAAAATATTCATAGGGATTATTTGTGTCCAACCTGAGGCAGAGCATTCTGAACTTTTATTTGATCAGCCACAGTTGGAACACATTGTAATTCAATTATAACATAGTGATGTCATTTTGTTTCTCTTCAAGAACTAAGGACAACAACCAATACTTTTAAAGAATTTCCTTTTCCAGGCCTGATGATTCTCAAGAAACTTTCTGGATCCTAATATTGGAGCTGCCTTTCCATTATTCTCTATACCTTTTGTTTCCCTGTACACTTTGTCACTGAGCACTTTGATTTGATTCCAATTATCCTACTCATCTCTTGCTTCTTTGTCTCTCTTTCAATAAGATCTGTTGATGAAGAATTGGATGGGACCAGAGATTAGACCAATCCCTTCATTTTAAGAATCAGGAAGTGAAAGTCAAGGAAATTAAACAATTTGCCCAAGGACCCTTAAGTATCAGTGACAGGATTGCAATGTTCCATCTCATCATAATCAGTACCCTCTACTATGTGTCATCTTGACTTGATGTTTTCCTGGAGATGATGAAGTGAGATATATTTCAAGACCTGTTCTCTGCATGCAGATGATTGCCCATATCAGCCTGAATAGTCTCAAGCACTAGAAAATACACAGAAGCTGTGGTTGGGGAGCCTGAAGGCTTTGCAAAGAATTGCTTATATGAAGGCGCTTGAAATCCACTGATGTCAAATGAACTGGGCATAGTCTGGAATGCATTTTCTCATTTCAGTATGACCTCAGACTATTTTCCAACACAAGACATCGTGTTGCCAGCATATCCCAAGATAGTTAGTGATGTTTAAATTGAATGCCAGGGTCTACTCTGCACTTTAGATCATTTTAAGCCAGGGTGTGAAGAAACTATCTGGAGCATAATATGTCTCCCACTCCTTTCAGCTGAAGATAAAATCTGTTTTCTTTCCTCCTCAGTGGGAAATATACAACATACACTCATTGAACATCTCCACCATAAGATTGGCTCCAGCCAGCGGTATATACGGCTGGCAGGAGCCCTGGACCATGCAAAACGTGAAACACAAACATGCTTTTCCCAGTGCCTCAGGTCGTTGTTTGTGATCTTTTCCCTGCCTTTTGGTCTTGGGAGGTAATTGTTGCCCCCATTTGGACAGCAGGAGGACTTTGAAAGGCATTCCTAATCAAAGAAGGAGATAAAAGACTCTGGCTGCACAAAGTGCTAGAAGGGAAAAGCAGGGTACAACTTTAGCTTTCTGGTACCTTTGTCAGGAGTTAATCTTCAACTTGTGGTAAAGAAGTTGATCTGAGCTCCTCCTCATTCTGGCCTCTGCCAGCATTAGGGATGGCACCAGTGAAAGTCAGGGCCAGAAGCATACCCCATGTGGGGTCAAGCCTGGAGGGGATCTGTTTTTTTACAACCCCCAATAGATTTATTCCCTTTCATGACAACAGTTTGTACTTTTGGCAGCCTAAGTCCAAATTCCAGTTCTACTGCGGAGTAACTATGCATTTGATCAAGTCTCATAACATGTCTGAACTTCAATCTTTTTTTTTTGTCAAAAGATTGGGGTGGACTAGAACAAAGTTTCTTAATCTGTGGGGTTGCAACCCCCCTTTAGGTTCATATAACTAAATGTGGGGGTCATGAAATTATGATTTATTATAACTAAATGTTTGATTTGTGCAGCTCTTTTGTATACTTATATACCCAGGATTGTGTAAAATTTCTCTTGTGAAAAGGGGTTGTGACTGGGAAAAGTTTAAATAGTCCTGGACTAGAACTGAAGTACTTAACTTAGGGTTTATGGTTTTTAAAAATAAAATATATTTTATGTGTTTTTGAATATAATTGAATTTAAATGTCAACATAAAGAAATTTCCATATTGTTGGATTTTTCTAATCTGCTGTATTTATTTTATTTATTTAAAAACTTTATTCTGAAAAGAAACTTATAGCTTTTATCAAAATGTCAAAGTGGTTCATAACACACACACACACACACACACACACACACACACAAATTAAGAACCTTTAACTAGAAAATCTTTAAAGTCTGTTCCAGCTCTCTCTCTAATAACTTTGAATTGCAGGTTCACATTTTATTAGCTATTAAGTTCTTGAGAAAAATCATTTAGCCTCAATTTTCTCAGCTACAAAATGAGGACAACCCTACTCACAATTTTGTAGTAAGGATCAACCAAGGTTATATATCTAAACATTTTGTCAATGTCAAGCACTGTATAAATATCCTTAACTACAATATTAAGCTAAATTTCTAATAAAGTTCAATAGGATTAAAATGGTCTTCAGTTAAAGTACCATACAATAAGAATCAAGGATATAGGTTGTTCAAGGAAGGGATTGTGCCCTTACTCTGATTGTCCATTTATTTAACTTCTCTCTACCCTTGAAGTACAAACAATTTAGTGAAGCCAATCATTCTGACTGCAAACCATATAGATTTATCCTATCTCTGAATACCAATAGTATTAATTCTATTATGTGCAATAGTGCATAATTTAATTACTTCATTATAAAGTATCCTGCTCTTTACTTGCTTTCCACCTGAAATTCTTGTCTTTCTGATTATAATCACTCTAATTACTTAATTAATTAATGCTGCAAGGGAAAAGCAGGGTACAACATTAGCTTTCTGCTACCTTTGTCAGGAGTTAATCTTCAACTTTTGGTAAAGAGGCAGATCTGGGCTCCTCCTCATTCTGGCCCCTGCCAGCAGTAGAGATGGCACGAGTGGAAATGCCTATAATCTTTTCCTTCTAGTCTTTCTTTAGTTCTTCATGCTGAGTTCACAATAGTTATTTTGAAAATCTCTTTGAGCAAAGTGTTTTGCAAACACTGAAATGCTACAAATGAGTTGCCTTTCTGATACCATTATTAATCATTTCTGCTGCTGTTGCTATCTCTACTAATTTGGTTTGATCATGGCAGCTAGATTGCATAATGGATAGAGTGGCAGATTTGTTCAGATTCTCCCTCACATACTGATTAGTTTTCTGGCTCTAAGTCTGTTATCCTTTCTTTGCTTTACTTCATCTGTAAAATGGAGATCACAATAGCAACTAACTACCAGACTTGTTAAGTAAAAATGGGCTAATATTTGTAAAGCATTTTGCAAAAAAAAAAAATACTCTATGTAAACAATACCATTTATTATTGTTGTTTTGATGGGGTTTCAATTGAAACAGTCTAGGAAAAGCTATTGTGCTATTATTGTTGTTTTATATATGTAATTCCCTACAGATGGACAAAATAACTACTTTTTGTAGTTGAATAAAATTATTAGTATGTTAAGTCTAAATTATCTAAGCTTACTGAAAGTGTCCTTAGTTCAACTCAGTAGTAAATTAGCCATCAGGGAAGATGTGCTCTTGATCTAATTTCCACATGATTTTTATGTCTTCTGAAAGCTTTTAAAAATCATTTAATATAGCTTGGCAATCATGAGTATGTTGTATGATTATATATATGAAAAATGTTCTCATGCTTTGATGAACCAGTATTTTGTTTGGTCAGTTGTGGGCAACAATTTATTCTGCAATAATGCTGATTCAAATATAATTGTTGAATTCTCCAGAATGTTTTGAAGTCTTTCTTTCTTGTATGAGGATTTGATGTCTGCTTGTCCAGTAAAGATTGTGAGTTTCTTATGTATGATTCTCACCAATCAGATAATGTTTTATCACATATTTAGTATATACTCCTATTTTAAAGCCTGAGATAATCTGTATTGCATATTTTCTATCATATGCTTGTGTAATTTATAGAGATTCCTAAATCTAAACTCCTTAAGGATAAATTTTAGTGGTAATGACATGATTATGAATAGCCATTATAAACTTCTCCATTTCTTTAGGCAAATCCAAATGATTCAGCCATTTGTTCATTGCTTCTTTATGGATATATTTGTCTAGGACTATTTCAACAACTGAGAATTAGTTCAACAATTGTGAACACAAGTTGATTTTCCCAGATGGTGCAACTGACTTCTATGTTCCTCACAAATCTAGAGGTAACTCTTTATTATGCCACACTCTATTAGTATCATTTACCAATAAACACATGCATGCCATTGTGCAAATTACTGGACTTATTATATAGATGAAAGGCTGTATCCACACACTACTGGACAGATTTTTTAAATCAGTTTACTACTTGATGTCTTCACAATAGCACATGGACCTTCACAACAGGACATGACTTGGTTGGCAAGAATTAAAAATAAGAAACTCAAAATCTCTTGGACCTATAAGACATCAAATCCCTATACAATAAAAAGAAACTTCAAAATATCCTGGAAAGTCAACACTTATATTTAAATCAGTTTATCACAGAATGAATTGTTGCCCACAATTGCCCAAACATAACATTGGTTCATCAAAACTTAAGAATAATGTTTTTCACATATGTATTTAGAAATGTATTTGAAAATATTAAGACATTTGGCACAGTATAGATAAAAGCAGGAAAAAAATCAGTAATAATCAGTGGAGGAGAATGGTAAATTCACTTTAGATTTGTTCAGTTTGAATTAATGATGGAGAATCCAAATTAAATTATGTAAAAAAATTTACTGCCAGCATTCACTTTACTAAAATATTAGTCTTTGCATAATAGTTCTGTTATTGATTGAATCATAGGGCTGGATGAAAAAACAAAATAAAATAAAACAGAAAAATGAACCTACAGCTCAAACATACTCCCCAGTAGCCTAAGATATGTGACATTATACATAATATGCAATATATATTCCTACTTCAGGCTAAAGTTGATGTAGTATGATTTATTTAATTGTTATTCCTTGAGTAAGATTTCCAGATTATTTGTCAATTCAGAGAGGTTTAATTAAAACATGTTTTACATTTCAAGTTTTAGGATTTTTATCAGATGTATTAACCTTTAAATATGCTTATTGAGACTCTGTGCTTTTCCCTTCAATGATCTATTATTTCCTATAATTTCAATGATCATTTCTAAGTACATGATTTGCATATCTATATATCCAATTTTAATCACTCTTCTGAACCTCTCCTCAGTCCCTCATTTCCAACTACCTTTTAGAAATCCTTCCCAGTATGTTCTACTAGAACCTCAAATTCCACTTGCCCAAAACTGATTCTCAAGCCAGGTTATACCACAAATTTTCTGAGACATAAATTTTATGACTAAAATAAGATATAAAATCCCTGAAAATCATTAAATGATAGACAATAGCCTAAAGAAATTAAACATATATTGTCTTGAGAGGTAGAAGTGACTAGAGCAATAATACAGTAAAACCCCATTCTTTCTACATTTGAGGAAACTAATACCCAGAAAGTAAATTGCTGAAGATTACACTAGTAGTAAATAGAAGAGTTATGATCCTAGTTCTCTTTCTATAGTATTAGGAAGCTTCCCCCCTCCGCCCCCCCCCCCCAGTAGAGGTCAAGTACTTATCTGAATTTATGTGATAAGTAGTGTCTTGGATGAATAGCTTGGAAAATGTGTGTCGTATTACCATAAAAAAACTCTAAAGGGTCAAAGGTATTAAATAGATAGACAGATTCCCCTATATATAACTGGATTACTTTCCTTTTTTCTGCTAATCCTGTTTTGTTATATGCTTTGTATTTCTTCATACTTCACCTTGGAATCCTTAAGTTCACTGAAACTAAAACTTAAAATAATATAATCCATTCTACCAAGCATTTAAAAAAATAAATTTCATTGGCATATTTTTTTTTTCATATCACATACATTTTCTGATGTGTCCCTCTGTCAATTCTGTCCCAGAGAGTCATAATTCATAAGAAAAAAAAGTAAAAATTTTGAAAAACTCACAAACCTATCAAGAAAAAAGCTTTTTATCATAACTGGTTATTTCATACCCATAGTTCCCCACTTTTCAGAAGAAACAGGGGAATGTGCCTTATCATATCTCCTCTTTGGAATTAATTTTGTCCATTATAATTTCACAACATTCACAACAACTTTCATATTTTGATACTATTTATTTCATTTACATTATGGTAGTTATTGTATATCTTATTTTTCTGGTTCTGCTTACTTTCCTTTCTATCACTTCACTTAAATCTTTCCATGTTTCTCCATATACATTATATTCTTCATTTTTTTTAATGATTTTATAATATGCCATTATTCATATGTCAAAATTGCTATCATTAAAAGTACTGGTATAAATATTTTGATGCATATAGGAACTTTCTTCTTATAAAAGAAATCTTTGGGATATGTTGCTTAGTATTGGAATCTCTGGATCACATTAAATTTAGTCACTTCACATAATTTTCAATTGTTTTCTAGGTTATTTGGACCAATTCACAGTTCCAACAAGATTTTAACATTAATGTTCTTATCTTTCCACAAACACTCTGAAATTATTTGTTTTCTTTTCAAAAGTGTTTGATATAAGATGAACCATGATTTATATTTGCATTTCTCTTTTTATTAGTTATTTGAAGCATTTTTTATTTATATATTATAATTTGAGGAGGAAGGGGAGAACACTAATAATGAAGAAGAAAAGGAGAGGCTTCCTGTAGAAATTGTTATATGAACTGAGTTTTGAAGAAAATTAGTAATGCATACAAGTGAAGGTGAGAAGGAAGTGTCTTTTTTACATAGATGACAGCCTACTCAAAGGGGGGATATAGAATGCTGAATTGGGAAACAACATATTGCACAATTTAGCTGGAACTAAAACTATAGAGAAAAAGGAGAAATGTGTAATATGTCTGAAAATGTATTATGAAAGCTAATTGTGAAGGATTTTACATATAAAACTGAAAGATTTGTAATTTATTTTAGAAACAATAGTCACTTAATGGTCCTATGCATGAATTGTATTTTATGAAAATTATCTTTATGAATTATTATGTTTATGAAAATTATTTTGTCATCTATGGAAAGAATGGATAAGAACCAGGAGAACATGAAAGCCAACCAATTTGGAGGCATCAAGCTTCCAGAAAAGTTCTAAATTAAGGTATTAATTCTATAAATCCCGATATCAGAATTCATGGTCTAACAGTAGCATTTGAAATAAAAATGGAAGTTGCAGGTGGGAAGTGATTTGTGCCCAGGTTTTCCAGATTCCTTGACCAAAATTATATTCACTAAATTATTCTACTTTAAGTGATCCTTTAAGTTTTAAGTGAACTTTAAGTTCACAAAAAGGCAGTTCTTTCATCACATGTTCTCTTTCTCATTAAATTGTTTTGGGAAGTTGAATTTCAGGCCACATGGTTTTATTTTTACAAATAGTTTTTATTCAGTAACAGAAGTTGGGTTAGTGAGGTCAAGAAAATATGACAATGATAGGAGTACTAATATTAATAACAAAAAATAATTATAGATAAAATTTATGTAATCATTTAAAAATTTGGAAGGTAGGAAGCAGCCATACAGTACATTCCCACTTTAATTAATTACTGCTGTTATTTAGATAATAAACTTCAGTAGATACTCTCTTAATTTCTTTTCACTTTCCCAGAGGTGGAGTCAAAAGTTGTGGAAGAGCATGAGGAATGTTTGGGGAGGGCAGCCACCTAATTATAGTTTTATTCTATTAACCTACATTACTTCAAAATCAGGTAACAAAGTCAACTATAGATATTGTTCTCTTCTCTCCCCACCCCACAATTAACTTCTGATTGACTACAACATACATCATTAAATCATTTGAATTAAAATCAATATTCATGATTCCATAATTGTTACTAAATAACATCAAACTGGTCAAAATAGGCTTATTATTACAGGTCTAATAAGAAATTTTCCTTTCAAATTTACCTGTTCTATAAATTTGTATTGAAGATAAGTAAACATCTCTAAATATTCAGAAAAAAAAATTATGAGTTGGTCAACATTCTTTGGAGGAATGCGTTCATTCAGACTTTCTCCTTGGCTTCTGTCAGCCATCTCCCAAGCTCAATCTTTGGGACAATCCCATTCACATTTTATAATCCAGTTCAAGCCCATTGCTTCATCTGTCACTAACAGATATACAATTAAACCTTTTGTCTCTACCAGACCCAAGTATTCATTTGATTTCCAAAAGCACTTTAATTACATCTGGCTCAGATCTACTCACACACATGTTCTCATGTTCTTATTCTTGGACTGAAATCTCTACCCCTCCCTCTGGCTGCTTTCCCCCACACACATGCAGAGACAAATAAAATGTGATTTCCAGTGGTATAACAGGAGTGTGACAATCATATTTCAATGGTGACTCTGCCAGTATCTCCAGCTATAATGGTTTTGCTGCTGTTGGAAGTCATCATTGCATTGTAATTCATCTTCCTAGTATAGTGAAAGCAAATATTGGCTTTTTTATGTAAGAGTAAACTGTCATTAAAAACAAACAAAAAATACCTCACCAATTTGGCTTTGTGCTAGAGATAACTAAAGTACCATTTATTCTTAGGTGTTTAGGGAATGGTGGTTGGAGGGCTCCTGGATTTGGAAGTTTCTCTGATTAAAGAAGCAAGGCTTCTATTTGAAGATTACAGGTGCTTAAAGGCAGAATTCACAACTATGTTTAGATTTCCTCTCTAGATTACTTAGGTTATAGCTAGATAAATCATAGAAGGAAAAAAAAAAGAGGAGTAGGAACAACAATTAAAACTGTCTATCCTTATCAAGTCAGTAGGAATGTCTTGAGTGCATATAAAGAGGGTGGAGATTATAATAAAAGTATTTCTTGACTTAACACTGTGCAATTGGTATAGTCCAATGGTTAGATTTGGGGCACATTGTAAGGAAATTTTCATAACAATTAGTTTTCTAGACTGACTAATGAACTGCCTTGGAGAGATTTCCTTCTAAGCAAAGACTGAGAAGTTATTTATTGGAAGAGTTATCTGAAAGTACTCATGCTTCATGTAAAAGTAGACTAGATAATGAGACTTCTAAATGTGGGTAACAAAGAACATTATTTATAAAAAGAAAAAAAGGATTCTTGTTCCCACATATAATATGAATTACGGAGGGATTAGGGGAGTTCAGCTTATCAATGATCTCTTGCATGTAACTTTTTACATGAACTCTTTGAAAGGAGATATTGAAGATATTTGGGAGGTAGATAATGAAGGAGAAAACCCAGATGCATACTTGATAAAGGATCAACAGGATACTTGTGGTCCACTTAGGAGCCACTCTCCTTTGCCCTCTCCCTGAGTAGTTCACAAAATCTTTTTACCTTTTGCTAGTCTAGGGAGATTTTTTTTAATTC